>NC_135554.1:28218629-28506129 GCF_964340395.1 Glandiceps talaboti | reverse complement strand
AAAATGACTGAAAATTAGCATTCAATATTTTAATGGATATTACTTGAAATTAAATTCTATTATTCGGGCAAAGTTGGATATGCGATTCAATAAATCTTCAACTGTTAGTAAAGAAATAGACAAATGCAAATTACACACTGTTTAGGGAAAATTACTATAGAGTTCGTTCAGATCTTGTACTATGTCTAGACGATGAATTTCGTTAAAATATAGTCCGTACTTCGCTCGAACACTTCGAATCAATGAATATTATTCGGAGGGGGGGATCAAATTTGAATATGTATCTGAATGTGAATATTATACCAACTTAAACTTCAAACCCATGAAATGGTCTAGGTCAAGAGCCACAGAATTGAATGCTATTCTACAGTTCGTGCAGAAATCACAGGAGACTATGATTTGAGTCTGTATCCACTACAACATTGCTCTCAAACAGTACCATATCAAAGGTACCTCAAGTACCGTGACCCTTTCCGACCGATCTATTCGTCTAGTTAGGTTACTATACAATGATAAACTTTGTTCAAAATACAAGTAATGCGAAATCTTATCCAACACAAAAATAACGCCATCAAGTTGATATAATGTACAGTATCAAGAACCTCAGTTTGGTGGTCTGAGGTACAAACATAACCAAGTAATGGCAATTTGACACGTACCTTGTCCTTGTCAATCTTATCACGGTGTGTACTCTGAGTATTATCAGAATCGCCTGTCAAGTTTAACTCTTCCAACAACCTAGCAAAGAGTAACACCTAGCGATGATGGGTCTTTTTATCACACCCGCCAGTTTATACACCCGGAAACTGCGGAAATACAATATGCCACTCTACCTAAAGTGCACAACAACATATTGATGCTTTACGGTATATCCGGGAGTGATAGATAGGTCAGTGTAAGGGAGTGACTCTAAACTCTACATGTACCTAGGTCAGTGTAAGGGAGTGACTCTAAACTCGACATGTACCTAGCAAATTAGCGCAGACAACATAAGGGATTTCATATTAAAGTTGGTATTCCATTCACTAAACATTTGCAATTCTCTGAACATTAACTTAAGTCTATGTCCACTGAATACCGCATAGCTTAATCCAGTTTAAAATACTCATTACGCCACTTTAATGTGACTTGACACAATTTATGACGTGTTTAGGCTAATTTTATGGCATGCCTAAAAAATACCTAAATATAATGACTCGGACAAATTTCCCAACTTGTACGTAGAGAATATTACATATTTAACATCTAGATACTAATCTCAGAATGTATCACACAGATTTCGGACCTCGATGACAACAGATTTTCGAAAGCCTACTGCGTTTTGTATTGACCCTCCCTTGTCGATGTCCTTGCTCTATTGAATTCACCGTACTGCTTGTTTGAATACAAGTATTATTAGAACTACCAGAGACAGGGAAGGAACTACACGGGTTCCTTGTTTCAGTCCATCGCTGACAACTACTGTTACAGTATAGCAACCACTCTTCCTAAGCGAGAAAATCAAATCTTCTCGACGTGTTAGAAGATAAAATAAAAAGGTAAGTCCTTCCTAGTCAACCCAGCTGCATAATTGGTGACCTGGTATACGTTTAGGTCTGTGCTAGCGGTAAAAATAACTTGACCCCCATGAAAAGACTCAAGGTAAAAATATCATTATCATGCTACACATGCAAGTTTTATACCACAATGCAACTCATGGCGTGCAATGTTGAGAAGTCATTTCTAACAAAACTGCTGCTTAAAGGTGGCCATAGTGCAGTGTTGTGACTCCATGTCATATGCATGGGATAATGAGACAAAGAGATTATGTTACATTTGAATGTATAAGTATAGCTATTTATTTTTATGGTTTAGTGTATGCACATACATTCGTTGTTTAATAAATGTGTGGAAATTTAAGTACAGCAGCGTGGCTCATGATTTCGTTTAGTTGTTGAAAATAAGGTGACACCTCTCTCTCTTATTCACGTTGTAAAAATGATGACCCTCTCCCCATTCTTTGAGTCCCAAATTGAGGTGACCCACTGATTTGCGCCACCACCTTAGAAAGTGATCGCTCCCCTAATAATAAGTTTACTGTTTGCAGATGGCGTACATATTCAATTCTGACTGTTATACCTCAGATTGAAGGAGAGACTCAATAGTCCAAATCAATATCCTGTAACGCCCAATCAACTCAAGTGTACTCCATTATGGAGTTGTTGTGACGTATCTGAAATTTGAAAGCGGGTAACAAACACTAGATCACTTTAATACTAGGAGCAGCTTGTATTAGATAATTTACATATATATGTCCCGAGTCCTACTGTGTTTGCCACAGTCGCTTGTAAACTGCTATTCCTTTCCTAAATGGTTTCATTCCTGTCTATGACGGTCCTAATACAGAACAATGACGTTATTATAGGGATTGGCGATATTCTTATAAAATCGGTAGCAATGTCATACCCCCCCCCCCCCCTACATACATACAACATTTTCGGCGTGAAACACTGGTTAGAGCTCAAGATTAGTAATCAGGAAATCCTTGGTCCCACTAGAGACAGGGACCTTTTCTGTAGAAAGATCACACCACATTGATAGTTTTTAAAGGCGTTTTTTTGTTTCCCACTATTACCACCGCAGTGAGTTTGTGTTTGTGTTAAATCAATGCCTGTGTTTGGATAAGTTAATTGGCTGAGCGGAAGGCCAGGACCCCCAAAGGCTAGGTGAGCGCACAACTGACAACCAAAGGACCGCGGTCAATATCTCCACATTACCACATAATACCCAATGTCATGCCATGCTCCTCTCATCACACCACAACTATCAGTTAATTCAGTACATTTCACTGATGTATTATGATATTACTTTAAAATGTTGGCAGTGGTGGTATCTGGACGCAGCAGGATCTGGAACCGGTGGCAGTGGATGAGATCATCCCAAAATCCCAAAATAATGAAAAGTTAAATAAAGAAATGAGGCAACCTGTGACCCTCCCATAACTTTTAATTTTCTAAAATATGACCGGAGGAGCGATTTCTAAAAAGTTAAGCGCCCCCCCCCCCCCATTCCCCGGCCCACCCCCTTGTTATTACTGAAGGCTCCATTAAGTAGGTCTACTGGTTTAGGAACCATTTATGTAACTTTCATCGTTAGTGCGTTCAAATCGTTTTATGTACAGTCACCTTTCCCCCACAATAGCAAGTCGCGGCAAATGACCTCATGAGAATGGTTGTATTCAGTACTATTTTTTGTTGACTCACTTTTATGTAAAGAATACAGATCTGAGACTTTTTACAACAGATGAATTGGTAACAATACACGCTCGTTGGGTGTACAATACTAGTACTCGAGCTATAGCAAATGAAATACAACTTGTATGCGATAGGTTGAGTTTAAAGTGCACCCACCTGATCATATATTTCCGAGTGAAATATTAATAGTATAACGAAGTATAGTAAAGGGTTTACTATATCAGTGCAAACGTTCAGTCTAAGCTACTAGTATTTCTTGATGCAAAATGGGGTTACAATTACATTTATGAACATTGAAATTGGATGGACATTTTTAAATTTTGGCCAATTAAGTTAGAGGGGTGGGGTTCACTAAAAGTGTTTAGCTGTTTATCCTACATTGAACTATTGACCTAGCCCCCTAATGTGTTGATGTATCATACGTAATTATGTTCTGACAACTATCCCTTGGTGCCTATGTGTTCCAATATTATGCATTTTAATGTGAATTTTGTCCAAAAATGTTGAAATTTGGATGGGGGGGGGGTTCATAATTTTGAATATTATGACCACTTTGGCTTTTGGAGAAATAACTAAACTCTGCACATGAATAGTTCAGTTGATTTATCATATGTACTGATAGAAATATACCTTGGTGCCTACCTTTGGAGAAAGAAGTACATAAATCATAAAATAAATACATCTAGTAAGATGTATGTATTGATTTTGGGTACAAAAATACACGTAGAACCCCTCATTGAAACCTTTACAGTAATGTCACAATGGATACTTCTTTTATGAGGAGACAATGTAAATATGTATGATTTGTTGCAATTTGAACTGTACTTTATGCTTTACGATGCGTAAACACTCGAGTCAGTGTGCATGTACGTGTGATATAGTACTGGTATAGTTGGCGAGACAGATGAAAAATAAATCTATTTTTGGTTGAATACATCTACTGAAAAACAAACTATAAATTCATTATCTTTAAATTGGCAGGACTTTACTATACTGATACAGGGGTGTATAATGTCCAGGGTTCCATTGGGAATGAATACATGTGTCGGAAACTCTAGTCCAGACCCCTAGTCTTGCTTGCAGACAGTGCACGCTTGGAAGGAACGACTTATATGCTATATGCAAGCAGGGCTACTAGACCCTAGCGAAACGACACAAGTGCACACCATCGTGGGAGAGCAGCCTGGGAATGCCGACAACAGGATAAGTTTTGGAAGCCTTTTACAAAAGAGTACTGCTATCAAGTTGTTATATGGTGTTTTTTAAGGCCTGTAAATGACGATGTTGTCGGGGTTACATGATCAATTTTACTGGAGTTCAGGGACTAAAGTTACTCCACCGACGCGACGCGACGTGGCAATTTAGTACTAAGGGACAGAATTAACAGGGGGTGGGTCGGTGCATTTTGGGGGTGGGTCACTATTTTTTGCGCAGTGGATTGGGGGGGGGGGGTTCACAACTTTTTGTGTATGCATCACTGATTTTTAGTCCCCGCCCGACAAAGTCCGGAATGGGGACTTATGGATTGGGTTTCGTCCGACAAAGTCCGGGATGGGGACTTATGGATTGGGTTTCGTCCGACAAAGTCCGGGATGGGGACTTATGGATTGGGTTTCGTCTGACAAATTCCGGGATGGGGACTTATGGATTGGGTTTCGTCCGTCCGTCCAGAGCCGTTTCTTGGCCCAGATGCCAGGACCGATTTTTTTCAAACTTGGTACAGGGGCAACATACTATGGCATACATATGCACATCAATTTGTTTCATGATACGATCCAATATGGCCGCCTAGCAGCCATTTTGTTTGTGAATTTTCCATGTCCAAAGCCTTAACTCAGACATGCTTGAACAGATCTCATTCAAAGTTGGTATTAGCACAGTGGTCTATGACATACACGTGCACATCCATTTTCGTCGTGGTACAATCCGATATGGCTGCCTGGCAGCCATTTTGTTGGCGCAGGTTTCATGTTCCTTAAAACCCAATCATAGCGGGGACTATGTCACTTGTTATGCAAGTTACATTACTTGATAGTCAATGATAATAATATGCAATAAAAGACAAGCTTTTAATACAAAATATAGATGTATAAATTCAAACAATGGACATTTTATTGGTTACATGACCATGAGTTCCGAACCATATCTAAACTAGAACATTGTCTATACCTAAAAAGTTTCTTTGCTTACAAATTGTAAAATACATGTATACCTCAATAAGCCATAGAGCCTAGAGGAAATGGAGGAGTCCACTACTGCATACCGCAAAGGAAATCTCACTACCAACAGTGCAACATCTGAAATCTGGTAAACATCAAAGAGAATGCCAAATTAAGTGACTTGTCCATTTCCTTTAGGGTTTATGTATAAACTGAACACCTCTAAACCAAACAACATTTAATGATTTGAATGAGAGACAGGATATACACTATAATACAATACATACAGTAAAAGTTGTCTAAATCGAACCATGTCTAAATTAGTCAAAGAACACTGTCTATACCTAAATGGATTCTCTGTTTTAATAAAATTGTAAAATTGTAAAAGGGTCTATATATAAACTGTACACATTTCATACAAATAACAGACATTTTTTTTCAGCTACTACCCTCATGTCACTGTCACTGTCTCCTTATCACTGTCAACATCCTTTTCAGAATCATCATCACTATCATAGCACTCTGGATCCATATCATCCTCGTCATCAGCAAGCCCTTGGCTATCTCCTTTTAGCCAAATGGTTTCTTTTTAATGTTATTGAATTTTTGGCAATTAATAGAACATAAACAACAAAACTATGTTGCCAAACTGTTGAATTATCTGCCTCAGAGTCCAGTGTACAGAAGAAATTTGCTATAATAGGTAGATGCAATGTTTGAGGACTAGAATCAGACAGAATTGTGGGATATCTCATGTGCTGCGTGTCATTTATCCAGAGAATGTCAATATCCGGTCAGCTATTACGTATACAACAACAGTTCAGAGCAGCACAACCTTGTACTTCAGAATCTGTTTCTGTATGAAAAAGAGCTCTAAGCCAAGACAAGTCAAGAGATTGTGCTTAAAGCTCTTTTATATTTTTTGAGTTGTGTAATTGTTGTAGGGTACAGTGTAGTAGTAATATCTGTATTTCATTGTATTTGAACATGGGGGGGTCACTTTTTTTCATGCATGGTAAAGGGGGTGGGTCAGAATTTTTTGTGCAAATTGTCGAGGGGGTCTATATTTTTCATGTATTGGATTTTTGAAAAGCACCTCCCCCCTGTTAATTCTGTCCAGTCCCTAAGAAAGTAGCGACGGAAAACATATAAAATGCTAAATGATGTTTCAACTAATAAAATGGCAAATTATAGCACAACGGTCTAGGGGAGGGTCACATTTTATGCATGTACAGGACTTGATTTCCCCCCGGCCCTCGGCTCCCACTTTAATTATTAAAGGTTCCCTTATGCATTAATTGGTCAGACCGCTTCTTGAATATGCATTGCCATTGGGCAAAGCAATGTAGGCATTTACAAGTGTTTGCATATGTAAGGTATTTATGACTTCGCGTTAGCAATGATCACATACATGTACAGTGAGTCTGTGATATTAATAAACCGTTAGCTCATCTTTATGTGTGCACTGTGAGTAGGACATCCCATATTATCAATAATACATCTATAAAAGCTGACAGAAACGGAATAATAAAGCAGAAATGGTCAATCAGGAGTCCTCTGTTCAAATAAAATTAATAATTGGTCCGAGGAAATCTGCATGACAACTTCCCTGTTTTGTTTGCTTATGTAAGGTATTTATAACTTCGCGTTAGCAATGTTCGCCATAAATTCTGACTCTGGCCTAATTCCGATATTTCACCTACCAACACACCATCGCCTTAATATTATGCACAGAACCCCAAAGATAACATGTTGTTTTCACATTCTTGTTTTCCTTTGCCACTTTGCTCCTTTTTTGGCCCAATTGCATTAATTTGTGAGTTCGGGAGGGATGGCATTTTTAGGGAGCCTTCAGTAATAATGGGACGGGGGAATTAGGGGGTCATTTTTACCAAATCGGTCCTCGGTGGATAGTCATATTTCAGAAAATGGAAATTAGGGGTAACATTTTACTTTGACTCATTTTTTATCTACTTTCGCATTATTTTGTGATTTTGGCATGATCCCCCGCTGCCACCAGTTCATAATACATCAGTGAAATGCAGTGAATTAACTGTTAGTTGTGGTGTGAGGAGCTGAGAGGGTCTCACAGTAGTAAAGGGAGAACAACGTGGGGATAATATTTGGAATAATGTGGTGGAGTGGAGATGTTAACCTCGGTCCTCGGTTTTCAGTTGTACGCCTATCAAGTCTTTAGGAGTTCTGGCTTTCAGCCCAACTAATTACATCCAAAAGCAGCCTTGCAGGCTAGGCAAAGTAGGAATAGTCGGAAACAACAAAGCCTTTAAAAACTGTCAATGTTGTGGGATCTCACTACAGAAAAATCCCCTGTCTCTCGTGGGAGTCGAACACAGGACCTCCTTACTACTAATCCTGAGCTGTAACAACTACACTACTGTGATAAGGAGGTGGCGTTAAATATATTTTTTCATTAAGGGAGTGATCAGTTTTTACGGCCGGGGGTGGGCAGGTGACTTTTTGTTCATGTTGTACTTAAAAATAGTGACCCCCCTGCAATTAATTCACAAAACAATCCACCCCCCCCCCTCTGACAAATAAAAAAACACAATGACCCCCCCCATCTGTTGACAAGAAACACTCTTTTTGTTCTTGCAAAAGACACTATTCTCAAAGCATAATACCGCACACTGCACAGTTAATTTTACATGTTACATTTTCAGTAATTTTAAGTGTATCTGGTAAATTGCTATCCCAAATCCATTGCTTCACATGTATAAAGCTCTTTAGATAGGAACCCTAGAAAAGTATGATTGTCTGTTCACGGACGTACAAAATATTCATGGTTTAGTAACCAAAGGTTCTAGGATATCTCTTAGATTAAGTGAACTATTAATATTTATTAATTCAGCTAATTATCAAGTACAATATTATAAATGGAGTTAATATACTTGTAAACCCATGTCCGTAACTGTCACACATAATGATGCACTTGCATCATATAATGAATTGTTTACACCATATAAAGATATATTCACATCATATAGTCAATATATTGTTTTCTTTAGACTTAACACAACTGCGGATTTCCATACATGTACACGTTTGCACTCCTCAAGGCACTTGTTTGTCCTGTTCATAATTGTTCAGTTTAATCATGGCACCGACTCAAAACTCCACCCCACCCCTCATTCATTGACCACGCTGATAATTTTGAAAGGTTTTGAATAATGAAATGTTATAAATGTTACTGGTTTCAAAATAGAAATTAAAAAATGTCATAAATTTTTTTTCTGTACTACAGCAGTTTCTAAACTAGATTACTAATTCAATTCACTTACTACTTACTGGCTATGTTGTCCAGTATATTGCTGGCAACATGATAGCCTTGAAAATAAATACACTCTAATACCAAGGAAATGTAACATTATGATCTGCTGACAAAATTTTACTCTCAGTATACAGTCGAGTCACTCAATGTGGATACTAAGATATTCCAGAGGAGATGTAAAATCTAATTTTCCTCATAACTTTGCACCGTGTCAGTACTATAGAAGTGCTGGCTACAGTAAATAGCCCTTTACTAGATCATCATCAAACAAGTCTGTGTTTATAACTTTGTTTATCAGTCATTCACATAATATATATTCTCTGAGAATCAGATTAATATTGTGTTCACCTTGGAATATATTTCTTTCTTGGTAGTTTATGGTGTAAAACAATAGCAAGACAAAAGGGGGTTTCACATGTAGCCTGGTAACATGTATTAAACTTGGTTATGGTCACAGGTATCAGAGAGAAGAAGTGAAACACAAACACAGAAAAGTTATTTTTGATAAGACATGTAGTTCGTACTATACCTATGCTAAGTAACAGTTCAATAGTTTGTACATGTATGATAAACCAACATATTAGGGGTGAGATCAGTAGGTAAAAAAAGCCAATTCTTTTAGTAAGGCCTCAGAACCCCTTCCTCACTCCTTCTAACTAAATTGGTAAAATTGTTGCAGACAGCACAATCAATTTCAAATCAGTATGTAGTATCATGTAGTGCTATGAATACAAAGCCAGTATGTAGTGAGGAAAAAATAGCTTTTTTATTGGCACAATAATGTATTTTAGGGCCATGCATGCATAACAAATTTTTTTCCCATTTTTCAATCTGACATTTTTAGAAATGTTTGTATTGGGGTACAAAACAGATTTCATTATAAAAGACCTCCTCTCACCCCCACCCCTCACTAAAAGAATTTAGTTTTTACCCTACATTGAACTATTGATCTCAACCATAAATCAATTTGGAACTTCTAATTGAGATGATCGTAGTTATCATACATTATATGTACAAAAATGTATAGGAACTAGACTAACTATATACATGGACATTGAATATCCAATATCTAGACACAAGCTGGGTCAGGCACTTGTAGTCACAGTGTTTGCCACATATTATTTCAAAGTGTCCTAAATTGGTTATGTTTGTACACAATTCAACATGTTCAGGTCAATAGAGGAACAGATTTTAGAGCCAGTAAATCTTAAGGTATTTCATTTCTTATGTTTTACATGTACAGCTACACATGCAAGTTTTTGTACCACAAGATGACACAATGCAACTTATGGTGTGCAATAGCGAGAAGTCAATTTTCTAACAAATAACTGTTGCTTAAAGGTGGCCATATTGCAGTGTTGTGATGCCGTACCATATGTATTGGATGTATCAAGAGACAGATTTTATGTTATATTTGAATGTATATTTATAGCTATTTGTTTATGGTTTATTTTATGCACATACATTTTTTGTTTAATAGCTTGCACAGCACCCACAAGCGGCAGCATAGCGGCTCAATGACTAGTACGCATGCAAGTTCTATGTACGATGTGCAATCTCCACGCCAAGGGCGCTATCTATATGATATCACTGTGAGGCAGCCGGTCACAAGTGAATCTACCCAGATGTGCGAGCTTAGGGGCTTTGGCCTAGTTATGATATTAAATGTATGGACATTGAAGTACAGGAGCATGGCTCATGATTTTGTTTAGTTGAAAACAAGGTAACCCCCCTTTATTCACCTCATAAAAATGATGACCCCCCCCCCTTCTTTGACTCCCAAATTGAGGTGCCCCCACCCCCCACCCTCTGATTTACCGGCCCACCCCCGGCCGTAAAAACTGATCGCTCCCTAAAACGTTTGAACAGGGGTGGGTCATATTTTAGAAAATGGGAATTGAGGGAGGGTCACATTTATAGCACAACGGTCTAGGAGAGGGTCACATTTGATGAATGTACAGGACTTGATTTCCCCCGGCCCTCGGCTCCCACTTTAGCATTAATTGGTCAGGTCGCTTCTTGAATATGCATTGCCATTGGGCAAAGCAATGTAGGCATTTACAAGTGTTTGCATATGTAAGGTATTTATAATTTCGCGTTAGCAATGTTCACATACATGTACAGTGAGTCTGTGATATTAATAAACCGTTAGCTCATTTTTATGTGTGCACTGTGAGTAGGACATCCCATATTATCAATGATACATCTATAAAAGCTGACAGAAACGGAATAATAAAGCAGAAATGGTCAATCAGGAGTCCTCTGTTCAAATAAAATTAATAATTGGTCCGAGGAAATCAGCATGACAACTTCCCTGTTCTGAGCTGTTAACCATGGAATGCACTGACAACATGTTTATATATAACCATACAATTCTACTGAGATTATGCAAATATCGAGGATAATTCCTGGTCTAGCGAAAACTGTATCATGACCAATGACCACACTTCGCCAATTGCGGTGTATCGTAAACATTGTAATATGTGATCGGGATGGAATATGCCACATTTGCATGCAAATTAATATCAATATTAAACATAGGCCCATTTTAACGTCTAAATCCTGGAGTTGCTAAAGGTTGTCATCATTTCAAGCTCTATGATGCCGGGAGGTGACAGATTACTGTCGGGGGTGATTTGATAGAGTGTTGATGTACACTGGTTGGTCATTTGGTTTCCTGTATGGACTGTATTCTCCATTTAAGAGGTTTAGAGTAGTGTCTAGAAAGTTTGCAATTGTTAGGTTGGTTTGGTTTGTATGCATGGTTATTTTCAGCCCGAGTTTACTGAAGGCTTTGGTTATTTCTTTTTATACGTTCTGCTTGGTTCCCATTGATGTTTTTGAAGACAGCTAAACCGTCATCACTATATAGGCCAATACTGCTCTTCTGGTGGTTTTTTATTTTAGAAAGAAATAACCAAAGTCTTCAATAAACTTCCGCAAGGAATACTTTAGTCCGACCATCTTGTTATGCAATGAATTTATGTGTATAAATCGTCAATAAATATGTCTTCTTTTTATACATAGTCAGAGAGCGAGCGCGTAGTGTGCTGGTTTTTGCGTCCATGACCGCGATTCTGTATATTCGCGATCGCAACCGCGCTTCAGAACGTAATACGCATGTGTACTCTCAATCTGATTAAAATCTGATGTAGATGTCGACTAATCGTTCATTGCTATTTTACCATCGTTATTTTGCCTGAATTGACCTTCTTGGTACATGTTTACATTCTTTAGCCTGATCGCCTCCTCTACAGGCTAAAAAATGTAAACATGTACCAAGAAGGTCAATTCAGGCAAAATAACGACGGTAAAATAGCAGTGAACGATTACTCGACATCTACATCGGATTTTAATCAGATTGGTGTACTCTATGCTGTCTGTGGCAGACCATAAACATCAGTATGCATCGTCTAGCGTACATTCTTGAAGTCACAGACTATTAAATGCAGCCACTCTGGATGCCTAATCCGCTGGTGGTTGTAGGTCATCACCTGACTATACATGCTATATATCTAAATGTTCCTTTAATAAGCGCGGAAAGATCTAAAAGTCACGCGCACAAAAACAACCATATAGCATAGAACACGCTTGAAAGATAGAATAAGTGTAGTTAGATATCCATTCTTTCCATTCTTTTTCTAATCCATATCACATTGATCTTACTACAGTATCAAATCATTTACATGATGTTCAACTCTGGTGTGATAGCAATAAATTAACCATAAATAGAAATAAAACAAATTTTATTATCTTCAGGGGTCGACAACAAAAAATAGATGTAACTGGTTCTGTTGTCATTCGTGGAGATCAAATCAAAGAGGTGGATGTTGTTTCTTTTGTTGGAATTTCATTAGATAAACACCTCACCTGGTCTGACCATATTAACAGAATAAATATACTCATAAGGAAGAAATGTGGAATTCTGTATAGACTAAGACACATTTTACCACTAAGTATTTTAATACTTTTGTACAATGCCTTTATACTTCCCCATATTTCTTACGGCCTAGAGGTTTGGGGCAGTACTTACCCAACATATCTGAATTACATTCTAACTGCCCAAAAAATGATTGTTCGCACGATGCTGTTCAAATCTCACATGGAACACTCGGCTCCTTTATTTATACAGCTAAATATTCTAGATATTTGCAAGCTTCACAAACTCTTAATAGGTTCTTTTATTTACAGCCTGGTTCACTTGAACTCACCACATATCTTGTCCGATTATTTTAGTGACAAAAAACATGAATATGACACGAGACTCTGCCATCGTCAAAATCTTTACCCGTACCATGCGAGAACAAATTCTGGTCAGTTTGCTATTTCATTCGTAGGTGCAAAAATTTGGAATGATATTCCTATCCAAATCAGATCGAAAAATTCCCAACATATTTTTAGGAAATCTCTTAAACAATATTTAGTAGAGCAGTACAGGTGAATAAATTGTAAACTTACAGATGTATTGACTTTTCGTTTATTGTATTAGACTTTTTCATGTAGTAAAAATGTTTTTTGTGTGTACATGTATATGTATATGTATATGTATATGTATATGTATATGTATATGTATATGTGATATATTTTCTTCTCCCAGTTATGTTTTCAGTCATCTTAATGACTGAACCCTCTTATTGTTTTCATTCGCAATATACAATGTCGGGGATCAGGCTAGACTAGCTGTAAGCTATTTCTTGACTCCCCATTTACCCTTCTCTCTTTTGATTTTTGTTACCATTATTTTGTAATCATTTTATACGATTGGGTAAATAAACCACTTATATATATATATATATATATTAGGGAATGATGTAAATAATCTATTAAAAGCTGATTTCCGGGTTCTCTTCATTGCTATGCGACGCAGTGCCGTCTATCATCGAAAGGCAATCAATTTCATCTGTAGTGTGGGGTTGATTTGACAGCTGATACAGCCTCGCTCGATCAGATGACATATTTCGCTTCTGTTCAAACATTTTCGCGATATCTGACTTGATTTTGGTCTGTATACGCCACACTTTTACTGCAATGCCCCTGGATGCAACTCAACCTCTTTAGGGACCGGTCAGTTTCTTCGGCTTGGGGGGACCGGTGGATTGTGAGGGGAGGGGGTCACCCTGTGTTTGAAATTGGCAGTGGGGGGGGGGTCATGCTGTTTTCAAAATTGTGGATAGGGGGTCATTTTGTTTTGGATTGTGATGGAAGAAAAAAATCCCTTTTCTACAATGGCATATAGCCTTGTCTGAAATGTGGTACATGTAAATATTTGTTCTTCTCCCTATTTCTTACATGAATTCTTTAATATTACTTATTAGTTCAAACATAACTATACATATACATATACATGTATTACCTAGTTGCCACACTAGTTACAGAACATGTCGTGTAAATGTTTGGCTGTTTCACAATCAGTGCTTCACTTATATTGCACTTTGGGGCAAAAGTTTCGTAATGGTAATCTTCATCTTTTAGATAGTTTATAAAAGAAGTTAATCTAAAATGTTCCCTATTCGTCACTATGAACTTGTCAGAAGGGATTAATACACTTTCTATTTTGGGCACTACATGTTATTGACACTACAAATCACCACATCTCATCAGATTCCAGTTTCTATTATACACTAGGTATGACCACCTAAAGTTCCCTAACATACCGGTGACTTTACTATACATGCAATATTAATGCCACTATACCAATGTTACGGGGCCATTTTTATGTGACATGGGAAATTCATTTAAAACTTACATTTACGTTAGCTATTCGAAGCTTGGAAATATTACCTCAAAGGCTATGAATAACCTAAACATTGCCTTAATAGAAGCAAAAAACTCCAGATGTGCCGGGGGGACTCCAAGGACTCCCTCACCCCCAGAGGTCTCTCATGCATTCAACCAACAATCAGATGCACCAACAACCTTTTTACTATCATAATGGTATTAAACTTATCTTAAATATTTTCACCCAATTATAATTTGAGATGATATTGTCTTTTAAAGATGTGAAATGTTTGCCAAGGTAGTCTAAAATTGAATTAAACTCCAAATCTCCCCTACCAATGATAATAACAGCAGATGTGCTGACCTTTACTAATGTATATAATGATGCCATTTAATTGTTTAAGAACATATTTCACCCCTTAGTGTAAGTTATAAAGAATAGTTTCTGATACTTGATGGTACTGTCGTGTAAAACATGGATTGAGTTATTGCTTGAAAGGGTCTGAATAGCCTAAAAATTGGCTTTAAGAGTAAAAATCCTCCAAGGCTTCTAGAGGGAGACCCCCTTGGACCCCACATGAGGTGGACATATCCCAGTCTCAAGCTCTTCCCCTAGCTCTTACTGTCAAGATGCTATCAACGTATATTTCAAAAGTATTTCAACCCTGTGTAGTTGCTTTTTACATGTTGGTGCTGTCTTGTAAAGCTTGGAAATTATTGTCTGAAAGGGTCTGAATAGTCTCAAAATTGACTTTCCAGAGTAAAAAAACATCCGGGACATCTAGGGGGAGACCCTAGGGACCCCCCCCCCCACTACACGAGGTGTACACATCCCAGTCTCAAGCTCTTCCCCTACCTCTTACTGTAAAGATGATATCAAACTTAATATTTCAAAAAATATTTTTTTCTTTTTACATGTTGGGGCTGTCTCGTAAAGCTTGGAAATTATTGTCTGAAAGGGTCTGAATAGTCTCAAAATTGACTAGGACTTCTGGGGCGAGACCCTCTAGGACACCCCATAAGAGATATACATATTCCCTGCTCAAGCTTTCCCATACCTTTCACTGTCAAGATGCTATTAAACTCCTTTTGGAATATATTTACCCTGTGTAGTAAATGATTATAATGATGATAGTGCTAACCCGAGATCTTATAAAGTAGATGTAAGACAGTCAAGCAGTCCACACCGAGTCACGATCAAAAAATACCTGTCATGTGAATGTTATGTATATGGGGCGGGGGGGGGGAGAATTAAGTGATAGGGGGGTCAGCCTGTTTTTGGTTTTACAGATGGGGGGGGGGTGTCAGTGACTTTTTGTCAGCCCAATTTAAGAATCCACCGCGCGCCCACCCCAGGCTGAAGAAACTGACCGGTCCCTTAAAACGGCAACGATATGATAAATATCCGTTCATGAAGGATATTTCCTTTCATCCATTTCCGACGAAATGATACCCGAAAGTACGAATGGTTCCAGCGTTCTCACGTACACACATTCTAATGCATAACACACACACACACACACACACACACACACACACACACTTAAATCATATTCTAATACATTTTAGCGATCATATACTTCAGACCTGGCTCCTAGCTATGGTTTTCTCATATCACAAACGGTACTAGACATTTTAAATATGCATTTACTATTTGTTGATTTTCATAGAATAAAAGACACTATGATGACGAATATATACCAAGCTGCAGCAATACTTATCGGATTGTTCATTTATATCAGTGGTGGCGTCTTAGAAGAGCGGTTTGACTGGTCATGTTACAAAAACGTAACCCACAGAAATGAAACTGATATAGACCCTGACAGGGTAAGTTTGTTATAGAGACAATCCGAGATCTTGTTTTTGAAAATCAAGGTATCCAAGTAAACACTTCTGCGTAATGTATCTAGCCCGGGCCCAAGCCTGTTGTATCACAGTCAACATCCTTCAAGCGCATGTACATTTTGTTAGTATTTGTGTTCTTGTAAAAAAAAAAAAAACTTTGGATTTCTTGTCGGTTTTTTTTTTCAGCGAAACTTCAGAAAGATATCCATGTGTACGTAAACTTTACACCACTAAATATTTAGTCTTACAAGTACTGTGATTGCAAGCAGTATTCCATTGTAATATATGAGTACAATGATTTCATATGCCGATGTGACCCATTACATGAGGTCAAAACTGTTTGGTCCCAATGTATTGATACACTCCTAACTTTTTCATACCATTGCCTATTTTTTCTCTATTATGCATAGCTGAATCAAGTTGTATCGTTAACTGTAATGGAACCTCCACCACCCATAAATGAAGAAATACTAGGAGATTTTTCGTATTTGGCCTTCACTGCAGATGCTTGTAGGTATCTGTTTCCGCTGTAGAACTTATAAATTAGTTCTCTAAGTGCAAGTGCAGTCAAGACTCGTTTGTACTTGTGGTAGAGGCGTTTTAGTTCTCTATAAGTGCAAGTGCAGTCAAGACTCGTTTGTACTTGTGGTAGAGGCGTTTTAGTTCTCTATAAGTGCAAGTGCAGTCAAGACTCGTTTGTACTTGTGGTAGAGGCAATTTAGTTCTCTAAGTGCAAGTGCAGTCAAGACTCGTTTGTACTTGTGGTAGAGGCGTTTTAGTTCTCTATAAGTGCAAGTGCAGTCAAGACTCGTTTGTACTTGTGGTAGAGGCAATTTAGTTCTCTAAGTGCAAGTGCAGTCAAGACTCGTTTGTACTTGTGGTAGAGGCGTTTTAGTTCTCTAAGTGCAAGTGCAGTCAAGACTCGTTTGTACTTGTGTTAGAGGCGTTTAAGTTCTCTAAGTGCAAGTGCAGTCAAGACTCGTTTGTACTTGTGGTAGAGGCGTTTTAGGTTTTTTTTTAGCTTTGGGTTAAAGTTATAATTCATTTGTCATAACTACATTAATAAGATCTGTTTGAAAAACTGCAATCTTATCCAGTTGCACAATAATATGAGTTAGAGAGAGAGAGAGAGAGAGAGAGAGAGAGAGAGAGAGAGAGAGAGAGAGAGAGAGAGAGAGAGAGAGAGAGAGAGAGAGAGAGAGAGAGAGAGAGAGAGAGAGAGAGGGGGGACAGAGAGATCTTAGAAGTATGTATTATTTCCAATAAAATAAGAAAGTGGTTTTTTTTCATGAAGTCGAAAAATAGATTATGAACATATATTCATCTTCCCAGGTGCATTGGACATCTATTTGCATGGTTATTGGTCACCATATGTAGATGGTTTCATCAATCATGACCACATAAATATAACCTGCACCCATATTGATACAAGTGTACAACTTTTAATGCAAGTAACCATCGTGAGAGTTGGTGACCCAAATGATCGTTCAATAGGTAGGTATACAATTGGTAGTGTTAAGTTCAATATTATTGAAAGCAGACTCGGACTGATAATTATTTGTAAAGACACGATATACATGATAGCATGCACAGTTGTCTGGTAGACTATACAGTCATACAGTTGTTTAGAATAACAAAACAAGGAGATTGAATTACTGAGTGCGAGCTTATGGTTCATTCGTGTTGAGTCACATATTATAGTGTTACTAGTCATGCACATCTCTATATCTATTCACAAATTCTGCAATTATAAAATTGAGATTGAAGGGAAAGAACCCAGGAGAGAATAAGGTAACTGTAGATTTGAAGAACTAACGCTACTATACCACTTTCGCTATCCTAACTGACATTCTGATTTTTGCTCAGCCACCTTGTCTACAAATCATTTTACAATCGCTGGTATTTTCCTGGCATTCCTTCATAGAACCTGATTGGTCAAATACACATTTGTACATCCTTAAATCGCAATCAGGTCACATCGTGAATCCATAATTAGTTGTTTTCATGATAGGTTATATAGGAAATATTCTATTCTATTCTATGTTAATTTTTTTGCCAGGGCATGGCTTAAATAATACCAACAGATCAGCAGACTTTTTGTAGACAAATTAAATAATCATGAGCTAGGATAGCGGAAATAGTTTAGTAGCGTTAGTCCTTAAAGTAAACAGGCAGGCTAGGGAGAGAAGTACTGTGGTGTGTTCTTAACTTTCGTTGGAACGGTATGTTCTATCGTTGATTTGTCTGTCTGTCTGGCTGCATGTTTTTATTTATTTATTTATTTATTTATTTATTTATGTGTTGATGTATGAACGTGTCTGTCAATACGATACTACGAAAACTACTACATCGATCGGTTCTAATGAAAATTTACATAGGAATATATAATAACATAAGTTAACCATTTCATTTCACTATCGATATCTCAATCTCAGATGTCTGCCACTCAGCAAGACTGAGTATTCATTTTGACGTGAAATCAAAAATCTTAACATAGAACATGGTTAATGTATATTACTACCTTACATTTAGTTAATACAGATCACCCATTGCCAAGTTCGTGGTTAGAGAGAGGCCTTGTACTTCGCTTTCACTTTGAGAAGTTTTTACACGTGAATGGTTTACTGCTGATCTGTCAACCAACATACTTTGGTCGTCGATATCCAGGTGTAAATGTTGACTTCGTAATAAACCTTAAAGGTAATTGTAATCCATATGTGTTCAGATACTGATAGTTATGGTAAGGGACGACATAACAACTGTTTGGCCAAGAATGTAGATAAGTGGACATTATTCTGTTTAGATTGGCCAACCCAGACCTGGCATATGACCAGTTGCAGTATGATTATGAACAACAGCTTGATGTATGTCTTACACCTGAATTCAAAACTTGAAACTATCATTATAGCATACATGTACTTGATAAAGTGAACACAGGTCTAGCTATTTGAACTGTATACTGAACTGCCTTAATATAACTATGGTATGTGGACTCGCTACAGTAAAACATTCAAACTTCAACTTTCAAAAAAGTCACACAAAGATACTGACATTGATTACTCAAGAGCAATTAAGAATGGGTTAAACTTAAATTAGCATAAATAATTATGGCACTCCATCACCAGCAATCTGTCGATCAAAAGAAGGCAGCTGCAAAGCCGTCATGTCAGAATTTTGGCCAACATCGTTTTTAAGTAATCACATAAGATCCTATCCAAACGAATAATAAATAAGCACATAAATTTAAGAGAAAAAACCTGACTCTGTAACTCACTTTCCAATAACCTAGACTTCATCTCAGTTTACTAATACCTAACTAGGAAGTTTGTTTTCATCACAGACTTCTGTGCTTTCACTTGGCACGTTTCCTTACCATAGTATTAAACCTGCGAATCAATGTATATGTGTTTTTTTGTTCATATGATGTAGGGTGTCCATCAGGTAAATATGGAGGTGACTGTAGTCAAAACTGTTCTTGTATAAATGGTGCAACTTGTCATTATTTCAATGGTGAATGTTTCTGTGTGAAGGGTTGGAAAGGCGACGACTGTAGTATTAGTAAGTAATACTATGTATTTTATCTCTAATTCTCATTAGTTCATTATTTCCTGTCATCAACAGTTGGGTCATAGATACTAGTATTTCTTTATGTACATACCCCTAGAAACATTCCAAGCGTTAACAATGGAGTCATCATGTCTTGAACAATTGTTTATCTAGACACCCCTAGGAACATCCCCACCAATCAGACCAATCGGCTGTCGGTACTTTTGAGTTACATTTTGTTCACCATAAAAGACATATGTACTAAAATCGCACATGTATGGTGCACTCATTTTGATTTGAAGACTAATATAAAACTTAACAAATTGTAAAATACTGTGAATGCCACTATAGCACAACTGTAGCTGGCTGATGCTATGGGTG
Organism: Glandiceps talaboti; assembly: GCF_964340395.1. Classification (NCBI taxonomy): domain Eukaryota; kingdom Metazoa; phylum Hemichordata; class Enteropneusta; family Spengelidae; genus Glandiceps; species Glandiceps talaboti. The sequence goes on along the minus strand of NC_135554.1, from coordinate 28,485,958 downwards.
TGGTCTTGTTGCTATGTGTATTTGCATACATTTTTGGAATTTTTATTAATTTGTCTACCTTTTCCAGTTTTCATTGCTATATAAACAATCATTTAGCCATTGCTATGGGCATGGTCCTGTTGCTAGGCATATTTTCACATTCTTTTGAATATTTCTTCCCTTACCTACCCATTTCTGTTGTTAGCTTTATAATATGCATCTTTTCACTGTTGCTAAGGGTGTGGTCATGGTTGCTAGGACCAATTGTGCCAAAATGTTTTCAACAATAACTGCAGAATAACACCTCCAGAAACTTCCCAGTTTCAAGATATGTTTTTGACCAAAATTGAGATTTTTAGACCTAATTACATATCACTGATGGGATCATCATGTTGTAAATACAGCTTCATTTACACATCCCAAGATGCATCCCATTAAATTCATGCCTAATCTGCTCAGTAGTTTTGGAATTATAGATTTTTGACCAAAAAGACACATTTTAGACTTATGAACAATTCTTAATCTAAACACCACTAAGAAGGTTCCCATCAAATTTCAGCCCAATCTACTTAGTAGTTTTGGAATTATAGATTTTTTTACCAAAAATACACATTTTATACCTAATTTGCATATCACTGATGGGATCATCATGTCATGAACAATTCTTAATCTAAACACCCTTAAAATATTCCTACCAAATTGCAGACCAAACTGCCAGGTAGTTTTTTAGCACAACTGAACTGAGGTTCAGTAGTGCTATAGGGATCGCCCGGCGTCTGTCTGTCTGTCTGTCTGTCTGTGTGTGTGTGTAAACAACTTAATTCAAAAACCGCTGAACCGATTGCCATGATATTTGGTGGGTCCATTACCTTGGGTGTCTAGTTGTGAAATTGTTCAAATCAAAATGATCGCATCACAGGTGTGTGATTTGGGTAAAAAAATGTGATGTTTGGTCAAAAAACTTAAACTCAGAAACTACTGGGCAGATTGTGCGAAATTTGGTGGGAAGATTCTTAAGGGGGTGTAAGATTTGTTCATGACATGATGATTCCATCAGTGATATGCAAATTAGGGCTACAAATGTGTCTTTTTGGTTGAAAATCTATAATTCCAAAACTACTGAGCAGATTGGGCTGAAATTTAATGGGAATGCATCTAGGGATGTATGGACGAAGAAATTTTAAGCATACAATGATTCCATGAGTGATATGCAAATTAGGTGTAAAAATGTTCATTTATGGTCAAAAACTTATATCTCAAAAAGTACTTGGTCACCGAGTCTGAAACTTGGTGAGATGTTTCTGAAAGTGTTATTCTGCACATTTTCTTCAAAACATTTAGACAAAATTGGCCCTAGCGACCATGACCACGCCCTTAGCAACAATCAAATGGCAGTATATTTTGGTAAAATAACAACATCATCCGGTAGGCAAATGAGTAAACATTCAAAAAAATGTATGCAAATATCCCTTGCAACCATGACCACGCCCATAGCAACAGCCAAACGGTCATGTATTTCACAAAGATAACAGGGATTGATAGACAATTGAATATACATTCAAAAAATGTATGTAAATTTGCCTAGCAACAAGACCACGCCCATAGCAACAGCCAAATAATCACGTAGATTGCAAAGATGACAACATGAATAGAAAGACAAACGAATAAACATTCAAAAAATGTATGTAAATTTGCTAGCAACAAGACCACGCCCATAGCAACAGCCAAATTATCACATATATTGCGAAGATAACAATAGGGATTAATAGACAATTAAATACACATTCAAAAAATGTATGTAAATTTGCCTAGCAACAAGACCACGCCCATAGCAACAGCCAAATAATCACATATATTGCAAAGATAACAACAGGAATAGAAGACAAATGAATAAATATTCAAAAAATGTATGCAAGTGTGCCTAGCAACAAGACCACGCCCATAGCAACACCCTAATGATCACATATATTGCGAAGATAACAATGGCAATTAATAGACAATTGAATAAACATTCAAAAAATGTATGCAAATATATCTAACAACATGACCACGCCCATAGCAACAGCCAAATGATAGCATATATCGTAAAGATAGCAACATGATTGGATAGGCAACTGGATAGTCATTCACCAAATGAACACTTATTGTTAGCATGGACTACCATATGGATAAACATTTTTAAAAACTGTACAGTTGTGCTACAACGCCATTGGCGGTATTTTTCCTTTAAGTTTTTTACCAAAAGTCACATTTTTTTACCCAAATCACACACCAGTGGTAAGATCATTTTGACTTGAACAATTTCCCAACTAGACACCCAAGGTAATAAACCCACCAAATATCATGACAATCAGTCCTTCGTTTTTTGGCTTTTAAGTTGTTTACACACACACACACACACACTTCACTTCAATACATGCTTATATACAACTTCATTTCAGTTATGCTAAAATGATAATTTTGTCATCTCAAACAACATATATAGAACAGTGGTGTAAAGTTTGAAAATAAAGTGAAGAACAATAAGAGATATAATATGACCTTCAAATAAGGTACTTTTCCAGCCTGACGTGTTGTGAACTAGTCAATTTTTTGGTTATAGTTGACAAAGCAGTCGTTCTAGTATTGCTTCAAATTCATGTACAATCACACGGTGCTCTAGTTGCTAATGGCATTCACACACCTAAACCTGTATTGAAAACAGAAATATGATATGAGTTGCAAAAACATTTCCTGCCGTATTGAATGTTATCTTTTTGAACAGTTGATCCGATGGTGGAAATCACACAATCTCCAGAAAAGCTTTTCTACACTGGTAATGTTACATTGACATGTACAGCATATGGAATGACTGCAAAGGTCATGACCTGGACCAAAGGAGTTAACCAACTCAAACAGACAGACAGACACACAATACGTCTTTTGAAGTAAGTACAACACACCAAGTAGGGGATTTTCAGTCTTGGAATGCATTATTCATGACTCTAAATAGAAGCCATTTTCCCAGGGTATGATTTTTTACAACTAATAAGGTCACCATGTTTAAGTTATCACAATGGAACCAGGGTGCGTATGGAGTTTCATTTATGAGTCATCACATATTTTACTCCAAAAGACATAGCTTCTAACACAAAATACCAGATTGGACTGTAGATGCAGACAGGTAATCCTGTTGCTTATCAGTCAGAAAGTAAACAATCGATTAATTGCCATTAAAATCATCAAGTCCGTTTGTTATTATTGCAGCAGAAGTTATTTCCACTGCACTGTAAAAGAATTAGCCGTATTTATCACTTGTCAATGTTATCATAGATACAGGATGCTGTCCCATGTGTGTTGCTCCATTACTGTTAGTTTTGGTTTTAAATGTGTCTATCTTTATGTAAATCATATCCTAGCTGCCCATAAGGGAAAACACCATACCAACCATGTTTCTGCTGTATTGCCTATGAATCAAATTCAACCAATTGACACTAGTTTCTTCATCTTTGTGTCAGGCTGATTTGATGGATAAAAATACTTCAGAATGAAAGGATATACAAAAATTATTGTATATAATAAGACCCCTTTCTTGTCCTCCTTCAGCCTATTGCCTTTTAGGACTATCATGAATTTTTTTTAATTTAGCCTTGCTCTCCAGTTACGACTTTCACGAACTGTTTTGTATCAGTTGTACTTAACATAGTACTCCTTGGAACATTTGCTGTTACTCTAGGCAAGAAAACCCAAACCCAAATTCAGGTCAAAATTTAGTGACACTCTATAGTCTTTTTAAAAAAAGAGGTCAAAATGAGTCACTCTATATGGTCACCAAACACTATATTAACTCTTTGAAAAAATAAAATACCATCAATTTCCGTGAAAACAAGTCAGTGAGCCCTCAAATTTACTTTATAATTTCCAAACTACCAGGAACAAGCTATCATTGGCAATGTTTTGGTCCCAGAGGTAGACCACCTTAACATTAGAATTGTAGTTCTAATTAAAAGCTTACATACAGTCAACAGTTAATTCTGTTTTATAAATGACCAGACAAGTGTTGTTTGTAGATTTGTGCAGTAATAATGTTGCTGTAAAATTTATCCTTCTCTCACAGTGACGTCCTTGAACTAGAAATCACACAAGTTGATCTAGGTGATACTGGGGAGTACAAGTGCACTATTGAAGACACAGCAGACAAGACATACACCAAGATATATCATCTAAATTCAACAGGTAAGGGATCTCTTAGAATTAATAATATGTGACCACATATGTTAACAATGAAAATATTAATTAAAACTTCTTGATACGAATTTCGAAAATCAATTGTGATACATGGCAATATTTTGAAGGATGGATGTTCTAGGAGATATGTAGAGTGACTAGAATTGACATTGTTGAATTGCTGTGGAGTGCAAACAACAACAAATCTTTCAAAGTACGGCTTATGCAGTAATGTAGTACGTGGAATGGAGGTAACATTTGTTCAGTAGTACTTTTGTTTATTGTGTAAAGTTGAATACTGGGATATCACAAAGTGGTACATTGTAGACAACAACCTGACTTCATAATGTAATAAGAAAATAACTTTCATAAATTTTCAGATCCACAACATTTTGTTACACAGCCAGATGATGTAGTTACACAGACAGGAAGTGACATCATACTTCAATGCAAAGTTGTCAATAGAGTAGGAAAACTTGCTTGGTATGTTGATACCAACATGCTATTGGCTGATGCAGATGTCATAGCTGAGTGGGCCAAAGGTCGCTTCACTGTTGATTGGGATGATGAGAGTGGCAACTTTGATTTGATAATTCAAAATGTACAAGCTGAAGATGATAGAGAATATTATTGTGTGGCTGGTCCTGGATTTGATCAAAAAGCAATCGTGTCTAGATACGCACAAATTACTGTACTGGGTAAGTAGTAGACTTGCATGCTACAATTTTAACCTCCATAGACCATGCCATTTCATTCTCAATGCACACTACTTAAATGTACAAACACAAAGGATTAGTAGACTTTCATTGAGAAACTGTGTTTAGAGTACACATTTTCACAAATTTTTGTGTGAAACTGAAGTCCACAATTTCACTATCGCTTGAGCCCCCTAGACATGAATTGAATTAAATTGAATTTATTTCCACCAGAAACATAAGATAATAACAATACAAGAAGAAAATATCATTAATAAGAAAAATGGTCTGTGAAGTCCATGGCTCCAGTGATATATTGCCAAGAAAAGCTTGGGGACAAGTTTAGATGTTTTATTTAGTAATAGGCATTTTAATAATGCACCTGATGAACCTGACAGTGAGAAATGTAGAGAAAACACTGAGGAATGCATGATAAATATTCAGGGTTAGAACTAGTACTATATGATGATAAATATTCAGGGTTAGAACACTAGTACTATATGACCAAGATAAGGCACAAAATGAATATGAATACTGAAGCTGAGAAGTTTGATAACGTGTATGCACTTCGACATGAAATACAATTTTAAGTTTTATGTTTGTTGTTTCTATAGAGAAAGCAAAGTCCCCAGTAATAGAAGAGGCTTATTACTTTACAAGTTTGGCATTTCTTGCTGATGTACCTGTCACCGCTACCTGCCGGGCAGACAATGGTAATCCACCAGCTTCAATACGATGGTATAAAAATGGTGAATTAGTGACTGAAAATGTGACAACACATTTGGAAGTTGGTACTAGGAATAGCATGAATACTGTCAGTGTGATCACTTTGCATCCAAAACACAGTGATATTGGTTCAAATGTGACTTGTAAAGCTGGTAGCGAGATTTTGGGATATGAAGAACAGACGTCGGTCACACTGGTGGATGTGAAATGTGAGTTATATCATAATTGTTCCTTTAATGCTTTCATCCCTTATCAAATTTAATGGTTTTTGTCATAAAATAACTTTGAAACATCTGTCATTATATGTTGTGTTCAACAAGACACCACCAGGCCCTGTTTTTTGCTGCAGCTATATTTGCTGATTAATTTAAGTCCTCTATACATGTAGCTCTTAAAACCAAAGACAAATAGGTTGTGGTAAATGTGATGTCATTGCCAGAGGTTTTCCCATAAACCCTTGCAGGAGATGTCCAAAATTGCTGAACACATGTCAAGTGCAATACAAGTTACCAAGGTGACATTTTATCACCTAAAATCATATGTAAGTTGGAAGCAGTAATCAATACAAGTGTACTAAAAACAGAAATATGCTGGACGGAACTTTTTCTTTAGGAGACATATTAACAATATTCTGTTACGATATTCCTTTTATATACTTCTAGATAAACCAAGAGTTGACATTACATATTCACCACTAGCACCAAAGAAAGGTGATGATGTCACCTTTACATGTCAAGTAGAAGCCAATCCCAACAACATTACATCATTCAATTGGACAATTGATGGAATACACATTAAGGGACACCATGGTGACGCTTATACTCTAAATAACATCCAATGGAAACAGTCACAACTGTCTGTCACCTGTTCTGCTGAAAATGAAGTTGGTATCGGCTCAAATACAATTGGAGTTGAAATTGTAGTGGGTATGAAAACATCTCTGAATACTAGTGACATGTCACTAAACCATTTTAATTAAGATTATGATTTTCTGGCTCAAGTTACATGTTTACCAACTTGTAACATTACTTTCTTGATTGTTTCTGTTTAATTTCATTCTATTTAACTCTACATTTCATTCTATATAAATCTACATTACATTCTATTTAACTCTACATTTCATTCTATTTAACTCTACATTACATTCTATTTACCTCTATAGTGCATTCTATTTAACTCTACATTACATTCTATTTACCTCTATAGTGCATTCTATTTAACTCTACAGTGTATTCTATTTTTGATTCAATTTCACTGTACATACAAGTTTTTTACCAATTTGCCCATAGCAACAGTCAATTGATGGTGTATATGTAAAGATAATAACAGGGATTAATAGGCAAGCAAGTAAACATTCAAAAAATGTAAGCAGATATGTCTAGAAACAAGACCACGCCCATAGCAACAGCCAAATACAGTTGTGCTACAATGCCATTGGCGTTATTTTTTTAATTTACAGACAGCTTCAACAAGTATGTCGTGATTGGGGTGCTGGTTGCTTCTGTCAGCTTGGCATTGATTCTGGCTGCACCTGTTGTAACATATCGCTATAAGTACAGAATACAACGCAGGTTGATGTGGTACTTTGGGGTATATGAAGAAAATGGTGAGTATCTATGATACTGTGTGACGATATAATTTGCCAACACATAGTAACATGTTCTGATTTGTGCTATTTGAAATACTAACTGTTAGTGGGGTTTGTGAGCACTGAACTATGCATATTTCATCATTGAATGAATACATCCTGCCGTAGCATTAAGTGATAACCCACAGAAAGTCAGAATACATCGGTCAGATATCCTTGAATGAATACATCCTGTCGTAGCATTAAGTGATAACCCACAGAAAGTGAGAATACATCGGTCAGATATCATTGAATGAATACATCCTGCCGTAGCATTAAGTGATAACCCACAGAAAGTCAGAATACATCGGTCAGATATCATTGAATGAATACATCCTGCCGTAGCATTAAGTGATAACCCACAGAAAGTCAGAATACATCGGTCAGATATCATTGAATGAATACATCCTGCCATAACATTAAGTGATAACCCACAGAAAGTGAGAATACATCGGTCAGATATCATTGAATGAATACATCCTGCCGTAGCATTAAGTGATAACCCACAGAAAGTGAGAATACATCGGTCAGATATCATTGAATGAATACATCCTGCCATAACATTAAGTGATAACCCACAGGAAGTGAGAATACATCGGTCAGATATCATTGAATGAATACATCCTGCCATAGCATTAAGTGATAACCCACAGAAAGTCAGAATACATCGGTCAGATATCATTGAATGAATACATCCTGTCGTAGCATTAAGTGATAACCCACAGAAAGTGAGAATACATCGGTCAGATATCATTGAATGAATACATCCTGTCGTAGCATTAAGTGATAACCTGAGAATACATCGGTCAGATATCATTGAATGAATACATCCTGCCGTAGCATTAAGTGATTACCCACAGAAAGTCAGAATACATCGGTCAGATATCATTGAATGAATACATCCTGCCGTAGCATTAAGTGATAACCCACAGAAAGTCAGAATACATCGGTCAGATATCATTGAATGAATACATCCTGTCGTAGCATTAAGTGATAACCCACAGAAAGTCAGAATACATCGGTCAGATATCATTGAATGAATACATCCTGCCGTAGCATTAAGTGATAACCCACAGAAAGTCAAAATACATCGGTCAGATATCATTGAATGAATACATCCTGCCGTAGCATTAAGTGATTACACACAGAAAGTGAGAATACATCGGTCAGATATCATTGAATGAATACATCCTGTCGTAGCATTAAGTGATTACACACAGAAAGTCAGAATACATCGGTCAGATATCATTGAATGAATACATCCTGTCGTAGCATTAAGTGATAACCCACAGAAAGTGAGAATACATCGGTCAGATATCATTGAATGAATACATCCTGCCGTAGCATTAAGTGATAACCCACAGAAAGTGAGAATACATCGGTCAGATATCATTGAATGAATACATCCTGCCGTAGCATTAAGTGATAACCCATAGAAAGTCAGAATACATCGGTCAGATATCATTGAATGAATACATCCTGCCGTAGCATTAAGTGATAACCTGAGAATACATCGGTCAGATATCATTGAATGAATACATCCTGCCATAACATTAAGTGATAACCCATAGAAAGTCAGAATACATCGGTCAGATATCATTGAATGAATACATCCTGTCGTAGCATTAAGTGATAACCCACAGAAAGTCAGAATACATCGGTCAGATATCATTGAATGAATACATCCTGCCGTAGCATTAAGTGATAACCCACAGAAAGTCAGAATACATCGGTCAGATATCATTGAATGAATACATCCTGCCGTAGCATTAAGTGATAACCCACAGAAAGTCAGAATACATCGGTCAGATATCATTGAATGAATACATCCTGCCATAACATTAAGTGATAACCCACAGAAAGTGAGAATACATCGGTCAGATATCATTGAATGAATACATCCTGCCATAACATTAAGTGATAACCCACAGAAAGTGAGAATACATCGGTCAGATATCATTGAATGAATACATCCTGCCATAACATTAAGTGATAACCCACAGGAAGTGAGAATACATCGGTCAGATATCATTGAATGAATACATCCTGCCATAACATTAAGTGATAACCCACAGAAAGTCAGAATACATCGGTCAGATATCATTGAATGAATACATCCTGCCATAGCATTAAGTGATAACCCACAGAAAGTCAGAATACATCGGTCAGATATCATTGAATGAATACATCCTGTCGTAGCATTAAGTGATAACCCACAGAAAGTGAGAATACATCGGTCAGATATCATTGAATGAATACATCCTGTCGTAGCATTAAGTGATAACCTGAGAATACATCGGTCAGATATCATTGAATGAATACATCCTGCCGTAGCATTAAGTGATAACCCACAGAAAGTCAGAATACATCGGTCAGATATCATTGAATGAATACATCCTGTCGTAGCATTAAGTGATAACCCACAGAAAGTCAGAATACATCGGTCAGATATCATTGAATGAATACATCCTGCCGTAGCATTAAGTGATAACCCACAGAAAGTCAAAATACATCGGTCAGATATCATTGAATGAATACATCCTGCCGTAGCATTAAGTGATTACACACAGAAAGTGAGAATACATCGGTCAGATATCATTGAATGAATACATCCTGTCGTAGCATTAAGTGATAACCTGAGAATACATCGGTCAGATATCATTGAATGAATACATCCTGTCGTAGCATTAAGTGATAACCCACAGAAAGTCAAAATACATCGGTCAGATATCATTGAATGAATACATCCTGCCGTAGCATTAAGTGATAACCCACAGAAAGTGAGAATACATCGGTCAGATATCATTGAATGAATACATCCTGTCGTAGCATTAAGTGATAACACACAGAAAGTCAGAATACATCGGTCAGATATCATTGAATGAATACATCCTGTCGTAGCATTAAGTGATAACCCACAGAAAGTGAGAATACATCGGTCAGATATCATTGAATGAATACATCCTGCCGTAGCATTAAGTGATAACCCACAGAAAGTGAGAATACATCGGTCAGATATCATTGAATGAATACATCCTGCCGTAGCATTAAGTGATAACCCATAGAAAGTCAGAATACATCGGTCAGATATCATTGAATGAATACATCCTGCCGTAGCATTAAGTGATAACCTGAGAATACATCGGTCAGATATCATTGAATGAATACATCCTGCCATAACATTAAGTGATAACCCATAGAAAGTCAGAATACATCGGTCAGATATCATTGAATGAATACATCCTGTCGTAGCATTAAGTGATAACCCACAGAAAGTCAGAATACATCGGTCAGATATCATTGAATGAATACATCCTGCCGTAGCATTAAGTGATAACCCACAGAAAGTCAGAATACATCGGTCAGATATCATTGAATGAATACATCCTGCCATAACATTAAGTGATAACCCACAGAAAGTCAGAATACATCGGTCAGATATCATTGAATGAATACATCCTGCCATAACATTAAGTGATAACCCACAGAAAGTCAGAATACATCGGTCAGATATCATTGAATGAATACATCCTGCCGTAGCATTAAGTGATAACCCATAGAAGGTCAGAATACATCGGTCAGATATCATTGAATGAATACATCCTGCCGTAGCATTAAGTGATAACCCACAGAAAGTGAGAATACATCGGTCAGATATCATTGAATGAATACATCCTGCCGTAGCATTAAGTGATAACCCACAGAAAGTCAGAATACATCGGTCAGATATCATTGAATGAATACATCCTGCCATAGCATTAAGTGATAACCCACAGAAAGTCAGAATACATCGGTCAGATATCATTGAATGAATACATCCTGTCGTAGCATTAAGTGATAACCCACAGAAAGTCAGAATACATCGGTCAGATATCCTTGAATGAATACATCCTGCCATAGCATTAAGTGATAACCCACAGAAAGTCAGAATACATCGGTCAGATATCATTGAATGAATACATCCTGCCGTAGCATTAAGTGATTACACACAGAAAGTCAGAATACATCGGTCAGATATCATTGAATGAATACATCCTGCCATAGCATTAAGTGATAACCCACAGAAAGTCAGAATACATCGGTCAGATATCCTTGAATGAATACATCCTGCCATAACATTAAGTGATAACCCACAGAAAGTCAGAATACATCGGTCAGATATCATTGAATGAATACATCCTGTCGTAGCATTAAGTGATTACACACAGAAAGTCAGAATACATCGGTCAGATATCATTGAATGAATACATCCTGCCATAACATTAAGTGATAACCCACAGAAAGTCAGAATACATCGGTCAGATATCCTTGAATGAATACATCCTGCCATAACATTAAGTGATAACCCACAGAAAGTCAGAATACATCGGTCAGATATCATTGAATGAATACATCCTGTCGTAGCATTAAGTGATTACACACAGAAAGTCAGAATACATCGGTCAGATATCATTGAATGAATACATCCTGCCATAACATTAAGTGATAACCCACAGAAAGTCAGAATACATCGGTCAGATATCATTGAATGAATACATCCTGCCATAACATTAAGTGATTACCCACAGAAAGTCGGAATACATCGGTCAGATATCATTGAATGAATACATCCTGCCGTAGCATTAAGTGATAACCCACAGAAAGTCAGAATACATCGGTCAGATATCATTGAATGAATACATCCTGCCGTAGCATTAAGTGATAACCCACAGAAAGTCAGAATACATCGGTCAGATATCATTGAATGAATACATCCTGTCGTAGCATTAAGTGATAACCCACAGAAAGTGAGAATACATCGGTCAGATATCATTGAATGAATACATCCTGTCGTAGCATTAAGTGATAACCTGAGAATACATCGGTCAGATATCATTGAATGAATACATCCTGCCGTAGCATTAAGTGATAACCCACAGAAAGTCAGAATACATCGGTCAGATATCATTGAATGAATACATCCTGTCGTAGCATTAAGTGATAACCCACAGAAAGTCAGAATACATCGGTCAGATATCATTGAATGAATACATCCTGCCGTAGCATTAAGTGATAACCCACAGAAAGTGAGAATACATCGGTCAGATATCATTGAATGAATACATCCTGCCGTAGCATTAAGTGATAACCCATAGAAAGTCAGAATACATCGGTCAGATATCATTGAATGAATACATCCTGCCGTAGCATTAAGTGATAACCTGAGAATACATCGGTCAGATATCATTGAATGAATACATCCTGCCATAACATTAAGTGATAACCCATAGAAAGTCAGAATACATCGGTCAGATATCATTGAATGAATACATCCTGTCGTAGCATTAAGTGATAACCCACAGAAAGTCAGAATACATCGGTCAGATATCATTGAATGAATACATCCTGCCGTAGCATTAAGTGATAACTCACAGAAAGTCAGAATACATCGGTCAGATATCATTGAATGAATACATCCTGCCATAACATTAAGTGATAACCCACAGAAAGTGAGAATACATCGGTCAGATATCATTGAATGAATACATCCTGCCATAACATTAAGTGATAACCCACAGAAAGTGAGAATACATCGGTCAGATATCATTGAATGAATACATCCTGCCATAACATTAAGTGATAACCCACAGGAAGTGAGAATACATCGGTCAGATATCATTGAATGAATACATCCTGCCATAACATTAAGTGATAACCCACAGAAAGTCAGAATACATCGGTCAGATATCATTGAATGAATACATCCTGCCATAGCATTAAGTGATAACCCACAGAAAGTCAGAATACATCGGTCAGATATCATTGAATGAATACATCCTGTCGTAGCATTAAGTGATAACCCACAGAAAGTGAGAATACATCGGTCAGATATCATTGAATGAATACATCCTGTCGTAGCATTAAGTGATAACCTGAGAATACATCGGTCAGATATCATTGAATGAATACATCCTGCCGTAGCATTAAGTGATAACCCACAGAAAGTCAGAATACATCGGTCAGATATCATTGAATGAATACATCCTGTCGTAGCATTAAGTGATAACCCACAGAAAGTCAGAATACATCGGTCAGATATCATTGAATGAATACATCCTGCCGTAGCATTAAGTGATAACCCAAAGAAAGTCAAAATACATCGGTCAGATATCATTGAATGAATACATCCTGCCGTAGCATTAAGTGATTACACACAGAAAGTGAGAATACATCGGTCAGATATCATTGAATGAATACATCCTGTCGTAGCATTAAGTGATAACCTGAGAATACATCGGTCAGATATCATTGAATGAATACATCCTGTCGTAGCATTAAGTGATAACCCACAGAAAGTCAAAATACATCGGTCAGATATCATTGAATGAATACATCCTGCCGTAGCATTAAGTGATAACCCACAGAAAGTGAGAATACATCGGTCAGATATCATTGAATGAATACATCCTGTCGTAGCATTAAGTGATAACAAACAGAAAGTCAGAATACATCGGTCAGATATCATTGAATGAATACATCCTGTCGTAGCATTAAGTGATAACCCACAGAAAGTGAGAATACATCGGTCAGATATCATTGAATGAATACATCCTGCCGTAGCATTAAGTGATAACCCACAGAAAGTGAGAATACATCGGTCAGATATCATTGAATGAATACATCCTGCCGTAGCATTAAGTGATAACCCATAGAAAGTCAGAATACATCGGTCAGATATCATTGAATGAATACATCCTGCCGTAGCATTAAGTGATAACCTGAGAATACATCGGTCAGATATCATTGAATGAATACATCCTGCCATAACATTAAGTGATAACCCATAGAAAGTCAGAATACATCGGTCAGATATCATTGAATGAATACATCCTGTCGTAGCATTAAGTGATAACCCACAGAAAGTCAGAATACATCGGTCAGATATCATTGAATGAATACATCCTGCCGTAGCATTAAGTGATAACCCACAGAAAGTCAGAATACATCGGTCAGATATCATTGAATGAATACATCCTGCCATAACATTAAGTGATAACCCACAGAAAGTCAGAATACATCGGTCAGATATCATTGAATGAATACATCCTGCCATAACATTAAGTGATAACCCACAGAAAGTCAGAATACATCGGTCAGATATCATTGAATGAATACATCCTGCCGTAGCATTAAGTGCTAACCCATAGAAGGTCAGAATACATCGGTCAGATATCATTGAATGAATACATCCTGCCGTAGCATTAAGTGATAACCCACAGAAAGTGAGAATACATCGGTCAGATATCATTGAATGAATACATCCTGCCGTAGCATTAAGTGATAACCCACAGAAAGTCAGAATACATCGGTCAGATATCATTGAATGAATACATCCTGCCATAGCATTAAGTGATAACCCACAGAAAGTCAGAATACATCGGTCAGATATCATTGAATGAATACATCCTGTCGTAGCATTAAGTGATAACCCACAGAAAGTCAGAATACATCGGTCAGATATCCTTGAATGAATACATCCTGCCATAGCATTAAGTGATAACCCACAGAAAGTCAGAATACATCGGTCAGATATCATTGAATGAATACATCCTGCCGTAGCATTAAGTGATTACACACAGAAAGTCAGAATACATCGGTCAGATATCATTGAATGAATACATCCTGCCATAGCATTAAGTGATAACCCACAGAAAGTCAGAATACATCGGTCAGATATCCTTGAATGAATACATCCTGCCATAACATTAAGTGATAACCCACAGAAAGTCAGAATACATCGGTCAGATATCATTGAATGAATACATCCTGTCGTAGCATTAAGTGATTACACACAGAAAGTCAGAATACATCGGTCAGATATCATTGAATGAATACATCCTGCCATAACATTAAGTGATAACCCACAGAAAGTCAGAATACATCGGTCAGATATCCTTGAATGAATACATCCTGCCATAACATTAAGTGATAACCCACAGAAAGTCAGAATACATCGGTCAGATATCATTGAATGAATACATCCTGTCGTAGCATTAAGTGATTACACACAGAAAGTCAGAATACATCGGTCAGATATCATTGAATGAATACATCCTGCCATAACATTAAGTGATAACCCACAGAAAGTCAGAATACATCGGTCAGATATCATTGAATGAATACATCCTGCCATAACATTAAGTGATTACCCACAGAAAGTCGGAATACATCGGTCAGATATCATTGAATGAATACATCCTGCCGTAGCATTAAGTGATAACCCACAGAAAGTCAGAATACATCGGTCAGATATCATTGAATGAATACATCCTGCCGTAGCATTAAGTGATAACCCACAGAAAGTCAGAATACATCGGTCAGATATCATTGAATGAATACATCCTGTCGTAGCATTAAGTGATAACCCACAGAAAGTGAGAATACATCGGTCAGATATCATTGAATGAATACATCCTGTCGTAGCATTAAGTGATAACCTGAGAATACATCGGTCAGATATCATTGAATGAATACATCCTGCCGTAGCATTAAGTGATAACCCACAGAAAGTCAGAATACATCGGTCAGATATCATTGAATGAATACATCCTGTCGTAGCATTAAGTGATAACCCACAGAAAGTCAGAATACATCGGTCAGATATCATTGAATGAATACATCCTGCCGTAGCATTAAGTGATAACCCACAGAAAGTGAGAATACATCGGTCAGATATCATTGAATGAATACATCCTGCCGTAGCATTAAGTGATAACCCATAGAAAGTCAGAATACATCGGTCAGATATCATTGAATGAATACATCCTGCCGTAGCATTAAGTGATAACCTGAGAATACATCGGTCAGATATCATTGAATGAATACATCCTGCCATAACATTAAGTGATAACCCATAGAAAGTCAGAATACATCGGTCAGATATCATTGAATGAATACATCCTGTCGTAGCATTAAGTGATAACCCACAGAAAGTCAGAATACATCGGTCAGATATCATTGAATGAATACATCCTGCCGTAGCATTAAGTGATAACCCACAGAAAGTCAGAATACATCGGTCAGATATCATTGAATGAATACATCCTGCCATAACATTAAGTGATAACCCACAGAAAGTGAGAATACATCGGTCAGATATCATTGAATGAATACATCCTGCCATAACATTAAGTGATAACCCACAGAAAGTGAGAATACATCGGTCAGATATCATTGAATGAATACATCCTGCCATAACATTAAGTGATAACCCACAGGAAGTGAGAATACATCGGTCAGATATCATTGAATGAATACATCCTGCCATAACATTAAGTGATAACCCACAGAAAGTCAGAATACATCGGTCAGATATCATTGAATGAATACATCCTGCCATAGCATTAAGTGATAACCCACAGAAAGTCAGAATACATCGGTCAGATATCATTGAATGAATACATCCTGTCGTAGCATTAAGTGATAACCCACAGAAAGTGAGAATACATCAGTCAGATATCATTGAATGAATACATCCTGTCGTAGCATTAAGTGATAACCTGAGAATACATCGGTCAGATATCATTGAATGAATACATCCTGCCGTAGCATTAAGTGATAACCCACAGAAAGTCAGAATACATCGGTCAGATATCATTGAATGAATACATCCTGTCGTAGCATTAAGTGATAACCCACAGAAAATCAGAATACATCGGTCAGATATCATTGAATGAATACATCCTGCCGTAGCATTAAGTGATAACGCACAGAAAGTCAAAATACATCGGTCAGATATCATTGAATGAATACATCCTGCCGTAGCATTAAGTGATTACACACAGAAAGTGAGAATACATCGGTCAGATATCATTGAATGAATACATCCTGTCGTAGCATTAAGTGATAACCTGAGAATACATCGGTCAGATATCATTGAATGAATACATCCTGTCGTAGCATTAAGTGATAACCCACAGAAAGTCAAAATACATCGGTCAGATATCATTGAATGAATACATCCTGCCGTAGCATTAAGTGATAACCCACAGAAAGTGAGAATACATCGGTCAGATATCATTGAATGAATACATCCTGTCGTAGCATTAAGTGATAACACACAGAAAGTCAGAATACATCGGTCAGATATCATTGAATGAATACATCCTGTCGTAGCATTAAGTGATAACCCACAGAAAGTGAGAATACATCGGTCAGATATCATTGAATGAATACATCCTGCCGTAGCATTAAGTGATAACCCACAGAAAGTGAGAATACATCGGTCAGATATCATTGAATGAATACATCCTGCCGTAGCATTAAGTGATAACCCATAGAAAGTCAGAATACATCGGTCAGATATCATTGAATGAATACATCCTGCCGTAGCATTAAGTGATAACCTGAGAATACATCGGTCAGATATCATTGAATGAATACATCCTGCCATAACATTAAGTGATAACCCATAGAAAGTCAGAATACATCGGTCAGATATCATTGAATGAATACATCCTGTCGTAGCATTAAGTGATAACCCACAGAAAGTCAGAATACATCGGTCAGATATCATTGAATGAATACATCCTGCCGTAGCATTAAGTGATAACCCACAGAAAGTCAGAATACATCGGTCAGATATCATTGAATGAATACATCCTGCCATAACATTAAGTGATAACCCACAGAAAGTCAGAATACATCGGTCAGATATCATTGAATGAATACATCCTGCCATAACATTAAGTGATAACCCACAGAAAGTCAGAATACATCGGTCAGATATCATTGAATGAATACATCCTGCCGTAGCATTAAGTGATAACCCATAGAAGGTCAGAATACATCGGTCAGATATCATTGAATGAATACATCCTGCCGTAGCATTAAGTGATAACCCACAGAAAGTGAGAATACATCGGTCAGATATCATTGAATGAATACATCCTGCCGTAGCATTAAGTGATAACCCACAGAAAGTCAGAATACATCGGTCAGATATCATTGAATGAATACATCCTGCCATAGCATTAAGTGATAACCCACAGAAAGTCAGAATACATCGGTCAGATATCATTGAATGAATACATCCTGTCGTAGCATTAAGTGATAACCCACAGAAAGTCAGAATACATCGGTCAGATATCCTTGAATGAATACATCCTGCCATAGCATTAAGTGATAACCCACAGAAAGTCAGAATACATCGGTCAGATATCATTGAATGAATACATCCTGCCGTAGCATTAAGTGATTACACACAGAAAGTCAGAATACATCGGTCAGATATCATTGAATGAATACATCCTGCCATAGCATTAAGTGATAACCCACAGAAAGTCAGAATACATCGGTCAGATATCCTTGAATGAATACATCCTGCCATAACATTAAGTGATAACCCACAGAAAGTCAGAATACATCGGTCAGATATCATTGAATGAATACATCCTGTCGTAGCATTAAGTGATTACACACAGAAAGTCAGAATACATCGGTCAGATATCATTGAATGAATACATCCTGCCATAACATTAAGTGATAACCCACAGAAAGTCAGAATACATCGGTCAGATATCCTTGAATGAATACATCCTGCCATAACATTAAGTGATAACCCACAGAAAGTCAGAATACATCGGTCAGATATCATTGAATGAATACATCCTGTTGTAGCATTAAGTGATTACACACAGAAAGTCAGAATACATCGGTCAGATATCATTGAATGAATACATCCTGCCATAACATTAAGTGATAACCCACAGAAAGTCAGAATACATCGGTCAGATATCATTGAATGAATACATCCTGCCATAACATTAAGTGATTACCCACAGAAAGTCGGAATACATCGGTCAGATATCATTGAATGAATACATCCTGCCGTAGCATTAAGTGATAACCCACAGAAAGTCAGAATACATCGGTCAGATATCATTGAATGAATACATCCTGCCGTAGCATTAAGTGATAACCCACAGAAAGTCAGAATACATCGGTCAGATATCATTGAATGAATACATCCTGCCATAACATTAAGTGATAACCCACAGAAAGTCAGAATACATCGGTCAGATATCCTTGAATGAATACATCCTGCCATAACATTAAGTGATAACCCACAGAAAGTCAGAATACATCGGTCAGATATCATTGAATGAATACATCCTGTTGTAGCATTAAGTGATTACACACAGAAAGTCAGAATACATCGGTCAGATATCATTGAATGAATACATCCTGCCATAACATTAAGTGATAACCCACAGAAAGTCAGAATACATCGGTCAGATATCATTGAATGAATACATCCTGCCATAACATTAAGTGATTACCCACAGAAAGTCGGAATACATCGGTCAGATATCATTGAATGAATACATCCTGCCGTAGCATTAAGTGATAACCCACAGAAAGTCAGAATACATCGGTCAGATATCATTGAATGAATACATCCTGCCGTAGCATTAAGTGATAACCCACAGAAAGTCAGAATACATCGGTCAGATATCATTGAATGAATACATCCTGCCATAACATTAAGTGATAACCCACAGAAAGTCAGAATACATCGGTCAGATATCATTGAATGAATACATCCTGCCATAGCATTAAGTGATAACCCACAGAAAGTCAGAATACATCGGTCAGATATCATTGAATGAATACATCCTGCCGTAGCATTAAGTGATAACCCACAGAAAGTCAGAATACATCGGTCAGATATCATTGAATGAATACATCCTGCCGTAGCATTAAGTGATTACCCACAGAAAGTCAGAATACATCGGTCAGATATCATTGAATGAATACATCCTGCCGTAGCATTAAGTGATAACCCACAGAAAGTCAGAATACATCGGTCAGATATCATTGAATGAATACATCCTGCCGTAGCATTAAGTTATTACCCACAGAAAGTCAGAATACATCGGTCAGATATCATTGAATGAATACATCCTGTCGTAGCATTAAGTGATAACCTACAGAAAGTCAGAATACATCGGTCAGATATCATTGAATGAATACATCCTGTCGTAGCATTAAGTGATAACCCACAGAAAGTCAGAATACATCGGTCAGATATCATTGAATGAATACATCCTGTCGTAGCATTAAGTGATAACCCACAGAAAGTGAGAATACATCGGTCAGATATCATTGAATGAATACATCCTGTCGTAGCATTAAGTGATAACCTGAGAATACATCGGTCAGATATCATTGAATGAATACATCCTGCCGTAGCATTAAGTGATAACCCACAGAAAGTCAGAATACATCGGTCAGATATCATTGAATGAATACATCCTGTCGTAGCATTAAGTGATAACCCACAGAAAGTCAGAATACATCGGTCAGATATCATTGAATGAATACATCCTGCCGTAGCATTAAGTGATAACCCACAGAAAGTGAGAATACATCGGTCAGATATCATTGAATGAATACATCCTGCCGTAGCATTAAGTGATAACCCATAGAAAGTCAGAATACATCGGTCAGATATCATTGAATGAATACATCCTGCCGTAGCATTAAGTGATAACCTGAGAATACATCGGTCAGATATCATTGAATGAATACATCCTGCCATAACATTAAGTGATAACCCATAGAAAGTCAGAATACATCGGTCAGATATCATTGAATGAATACATCCTGTCGTAGCATTAAGTGATAACCCACAGAAAGTCAGAATACATCGGTCAGATATCATTGAATGAATACATCCTGCCGTAGCATTAAGTGATAACCCACAGAAAGTCAGAATACATCGGTCAGATATCATTGAATGAATACATCCTGCCATAACATTAAGTGATAACCCACAGAAAGTGAGAATACATCGGTCAGATATCATTGAATGAATACATCCTGCCATAACATTAAGTGATAACCCACAGAAAGTGAGAATACATCGGTCAGATATCATTGAATGAATACATCCTGCCATAACATTAAGTGATAACCCACAGGAAGTGAGAATACATCGGTCAGATATCATTGAATGAATACATCCTGCCATAACATTAAGTGATAACCCACAGAAAGTCAGAATACATCGGTCAGATATCATTGAATGAATACATCCTGCCATAGCATTAAGTGATAACCCACAGAAAGTCAGAATACATCGGTCAGATATCATTGAATGAATACATCCTGTCGTAGCATTAAGTGATAACCCACAGAAAGTGAGAATACATCAGTCAGATATCATTGAATGAATACATCCTGTCGTAGCATTAAGTGATAACCTGAGAATACATCGGTCAGATATCATTGAATGAATACATCCTGCCGTAGCATTAAGTGATAACCCACAGAAAGTCAGAATACATCGGTCAGATATCATTGAATGAATACATCCTGTCGTAGCATTAAGTGATAACCCACAGAAAATCAGAATACATCGGTCAGATATCATTGAATGAATACATCCTGCCGTAGCATTAAGTGATAACGCACAGAAAGTCAAAATACATCGGTCAGATATCATTGAATGAATACATCCTGCCGTAGCATTAAGTGATTACACACAGAAAGTGAGAATACATCGGTCAGATATCATTGAATGAATACATCCTGTCGTAGCATTAAGTGATAACCTGAGAATACATCGGTCAGATATCATTGAATGAATACATCCTGTCGTAGCATTAAGTGATAACCCACAGAAAGTCAAAATACATCGGTCAGATATCATTGAATGAATACATCCTGCCGTAGCATTAAGTGATAACCCACAGAAAGTGAGAATACATCGGTCAGATATCATTGAATGAATACATCCTGTCGTAGCATTAAGTGATAACACACAGAAAGTCAGAATACATCGGTCAGATATCATTGAATGAATACATCCTGTCGTAGCATTAAGTGATAACCCACAGAAAGTGAGAATACATCGGTCAGATATCATTGAATGAATACATCCTGCCGTAGCATTAAGTGATAACCCACAGAAAGTGAGAATACATCGGTCAGATATCATTGAATGAATACATCCTGCCGTAGCATTAAGTGATAACCCATAGAAAGTCAGAATACATCGGTCAGATATCATTGAATGAATACATCCTGCCGTAGCATTAAGTGATAACCTGAGAATACATCGGTCAGATATCATTGAATGAATACATCCTGCCATAACATTAAGTGATAACCCATAGAAAGTCAGAATACATCGGTCAGATATCATTGAATGAATACATCCTGTCGTAGCATTAAGTGATAACCCACAGAAAGTCAGAATACATCGGTCAGATATCATTGAATGAATACATCCTGCCGTAGCATTAAGTGATAACCCACAGAAAGTCAGAATACATCGGTCAGATATCATTGAATGAATACATCCTGCCATAACATTAAGTGATAACCCACAGAAAGTCAGAATACATCGGTCAGATATCATTGAATGAATACATCCTGCCATAACATTAAGTGATAACCCACAGAAAGTCAGAATACATCGGTCAGATATCATTGAATGAATACATCCTGCCGTAGCATTAAGTGATAACCCATAGAAGGTCAGAATACATCGGTCAGATATCATTGAATGAATACATCCTGCCGTAGCATTAAGTGATAACCCACAGAAAGTGAGAATACATCGGTCAGATATCATTGAATGAATACATCCTGCCGTAGCATTAAGTGATAACCCACAGAAAGTCAGAATACATCGGTCAGATATCATTGAATGAATACATCCTGCCATAGCATTAAGTGATAACCCACAGAAAGTCAGAATACATCGGTCAGATATCATTGAATGAATACATCCTGTCGTAGCATTAAGTGATAACCCACAGAAAGTCAGAATACATCGGTCAGATATCCTTGAATGAATACATCCTGCCATAGCATTAAGTGATAACCCACAGAAAGTCAGAATACATCGGTCAGATATCATTGAATGAATACATCCTGCCGTAGCATTAAGTGATTACACACAGAAAGTCAGAATACATCGGTCAGATATCATTGAATGAATACATCCTGCCATAGCATTAAGTGATAACCCACAGAAAGTCAGAATACATCGGTCAGATATCCTTGAATGAATACATCCTGCCATAACATTAAGTGATAACCCACAGAAAGTCAGAATACATCGGTCAGATATCATTGAATGAATACATCCTGTCGTAGCATTAAGTGATTACACACAGAAAGTCAGAATACATCGGTCAGATATCATTGAATGAATACATCCTGCCATAACATTAAGTGATAACCCACAGAAAGTCAGAATACATCGGTCAGATATCCTTGAATGAATACATCCTGCCATAACATTAAGTGATAACCCACAGAAAGTCAGAATACATCGGTCAGATATCATTGAATGAATACATCCTGTTGTAGCATTAAGTGATTACACACAGAAAGTCAGAATACATCGGTCAGATATCATTGAATGAATACATCCTGCCATAACATTAAGTGATAACCCACAGAAAGTCAGAATACATCGGTCAGATATCATTGAATGAATACATCCTGCCATAACATTAAGTGATTACCCACAGAAAGTCGGAATACATCGGTCAGATATCATTGAATGAATACATCCTGCCGTAGCATTAAGTGATAACCCACAGAAAGTCAGAATACATCGGTCAGATATCATTGAATGAATACATCCTGCCGTAGCATTAAGTGATAACCCACAGAAAGTCAGAATACATCGGTCAGATATCATTGAATGAATACATCCTGCCATAACATTAAGTGATAACCCACAGAAAGTCAGAATACATCGGTCAGATATCATTGAATGAATACATCCTGCCATAGCATTAAGTGATAACCCACAGAAAGTCAGAATACATCGGTCAGATATCATTGAATGAATACATCCTGCCGTAGCATTAAGTGATAACCCACAGAAAGTCAGAATACATCGGTCAGATATCATTGAATGAATACATCCTGCCGTAGCATTAAGTGATTACCCACAGAAAGTCAGAATACATCGGTCAGATATCATTGAATGAATACATCCTGCCGTAGCATTAAGTGATAACCCACAGAAAGTCAGAATACATCGGTCAGATATCATTGAATGAATACATCCTGCCGTAGCATTAAGTTATTACCCACAGAAAGTCAGAATACATCGGTCAGATATCATTGAATGAATACATCCTGTCGTAGCATTAAGTGATAACCTACAGAAAGTCAGAATACATCGGTCAGATATCATTGAATGAATACATCCTGTCGTAGCATTAAGTGATAACCCACAGAAAGTCAGAATACATCGGTCAGATATCATTGAATGAATACATCCTGCCGTAGCATTAAGTGATAACCCACAGAAAGTCAGAATACATCGGTCAGATATCATTGAATGAATACATCCTGCCATAACATTAAGTGATAACCCACAGAAAGTGAGAATACATCGGTCAGATATCATTGAATGAATACATCCTGCCATAACATTAAGTGATAACCCACAGAAAGTGAGAATACATCGGTCAGATATCATTGAATGAATACATCCTGCCATAACATTAAGTGATAACCCACAGGAAGTGAGAATACATCGGTCAGATATCATTGAATGAATACATCCTGCCATAACATTAAGTGATAACCCACAGAAAGTCAGAATACATCGGTCAGATATCATTGAATGAATACATCCTGCCATAGCATTAAGTGATAACCCACAGAAAGTCAGAATACATCGGTCAGATATCATTGAATGAATACATCCTGTCGTAGCATTAAGTGATAACCCACAGAAAGTGAGAATACATCGGTCAGATATCATTGAATGAATACATCCTGTCGTAGCATTAAGTGATAACCTGAGAATACATCGGTCAGATATCATTGAATGAATACATCCTGCCGTAGCATTAAGTGATAACCCACAGAAAGTCAGAATACATCGGTCAGATATCATTGAATGAATACATCCTGTCGTAGCATTAAGTGATAACCCACAGAAAGTCAGAATACATCGGTCAGATATCATTGAATGAATACATCCTGCCGTAGCATTAAGTGATAACCCACAGAAAGTCAAAATACATCGGTCAGATATCATTGAATGAATACATCCTGCCGTAGCATTAAGTGATTACACACAGAAAGTGAGAATACATCGGTCAGATATCATTGAATGAATACATCCTGTCGTAGCATTAAGTGATAACCTGAGAATACATCGGTCAGATATCATTGAATGAATACATCCTGTCGTAGCATTAAGTGATAACACACAGAAAGTCAGAATACATCGGTCAGATATCATTGAATGAATACATCCTGTCGTAGCATTAAGTGATAACCCACAGAAAGTGAGAATACATCGGTCAGATATCATTGAATGAATACATCCTGCCGTAGCATTAAGTGATAACCCATAGAAAGTCAGAATACATCGGTCAGATATCATTGAATGAATACATCCTGCCGTAGCATTAAGTGATAACCTGAGAATACATCGGTCAGATATCATTGAATGAATACATCCTGCCATAACATTAAGTGATAACCCATAGAAAGTCAGAATACATCGGTCAGATATCATTGAATGAATACATCCTGTCGTAGCATTAAGTGATAACCCACAGAAAGTCAGAATACATCGGTCAGATATCATTGAATGAATACATCCTGCCGTAGCATTAAGTGATAACCCACATAAAGTCAGAATACATCGGTCAGATATCATTGAATGAATACATCCTGCCATAACATTAAGTGATAACCCACAGAAAGTCAGAATACATCGGTCAGATATCATTGAATGAATACATCCTGCCATAACATTAAGTGATAACCCACAGAAAGTCAGAATACATCGGTCAGATATCATTGAATGAATACATCCTGCCGTAGCATTAAGTGATAACCCATAGAAGGTCAGAATACATCGGTCAGATATCATTGAATGAATACATCCTGCCGTAGCATTAAGTGATAACCCACAGAAAGTGAGAATACATCGGTCAGATATCATTGAATGAATACATCCTGCCGTAGCATTAAGTGATAACCCACAGAAAGTCAGAATACATCGGTCAGATATCATTGAATGAATACATCCTGCCATAGCATTAAGTGATAACCCACAGAAAGTCAGAATACATCGGTCAGATATCATTGAATGAATACATCCTGTCGTAGCATTAAGTGATAACCCACAGAAAGTCAGAATACATCGGTCAGATATCCTTGAATGAATACATCCTGCCATAGCATTAAGTGATAACCCACAGAAAGTCAGAATACATCGGTCAGATATCATTGAATGAATACATCCTGCCGTAGCATTAAGTGATTACACACAGAAAGTCAGAATACATCGGTCAGATATCATTGAATGAATACATCCTGCCATAGCATTAAGTGATAACCCACAGAAAGTCAGAATACATCGGTCAGATATCCTTGAATGAATACATCCTGCCATAACATTAAGTGATAACCCACAGAAAGTGAGAATACATCGGTCAGATATCATTGAATGAATACATCCTGTCGTAGCATTAAGTGATAACCTGAGAATACATCGGTCAGATATCATTGAATGAATACATCCTGCCGTAGCATTAAGTGATAACCCACAGAAAGTCAGAATACATCGGTCAGATATCATTGAATGAATACATCCTGTCGTAGCATTAAGTGATAACCCACAGAAAGTCAGAATACATCGGTCAGATATCATTGAATGAATACATCCTGCCGTAGCATTAAGTGATAACCCAAAGAAAGTCAAAATACATCGGTCAGATATCATTGAATGAATACATCCTGCCGTAGCATTAAGTGATTACACACAGAAAGTGAGAATACATCGGTCAGATATCATTGAATGAATACATCCTGTCGTAGCATTAAGTGATAACCTGAGAATACATCGGTCAGATATCATTGAATGAATACATCCTGTCGTAGCATTAAGTGATAACCCACAGAAAGTCAAAATACATCGGTCAGATATCATTGAATGAATACATCCTGCCGTAGCATTAAGTGATAACCCACAGAAAGTGAGAATACATCGGTCAGATATCATTGAATGAATACATCCTGTCGTAGCATTAAGTGATAACAAACAGAAAGTCAGAATACATCGGTCAGATATCATTGAATGAATACATCCTGTCGTAGCATTAAGTGATAACCCACAGAAAGTGAGAATACATCGGTCAGATATCATTGAATGAATACATCCTGCCGTAGCATTAAGTGATAACCCACAGAAAGTGAGAATACATCGGTCAGATATCATTGAATGAATACATCCTGCCGTAGCATTAAGTGATAACCCATAGAAAGTCAGAATACATCGGTCAGATATCATTGAATGAATACATCCTGCCGTAGCATTAAGTGATAACCTGAGAATACATCGGTCAGATATCATTGAATGAATACATCCTGCCATAACATTAAGTGATAACCCATAGAAAGTCAGAATACATCGGTCAGATATCATTGAATGAATACATCCTGTCGTAGCATTAAGTGATAACCCACAGAAAGTCAGAATACATCGGTCAGATATCATTGAATGAATACATCCTGCCGTAGCATTAAGTGATAACCCACAGAAAGTCAGAATACATCGGTCAGATATCATTGAATGAATACATCCTGCCATAACATTAAGTGATAACCCACAGAAAGTCAGAATACATCGGTCAGATATCATTGAATGAATACATCCTGCCATAACATTAAGTGATAACCCACAGAAAGTCAGAATACATCGGTCAGATATCATTGAATGAATACATCCTGCCGTAGCATTAAGTGCTAACCCATAGAAGGTCAGAATACATCGGTCAGATATCATTGAATGAATACATCCTGCCGTAGCATTAAGTGATAACCCACAGAAAGTGAGAATACATCGGTCAGATATCATTGAATGAATACATCCTGCCGTAGCATTAAGTGATAACCCACAGAAAGTCAGAATACATCGGTCAGATATCATTGAATGAATACATCCTGCCATAGCATTAAGTGATAACCCACAGAAAGTCAGAATACATCGGTCAGATATCATTGAATGAATACATCCTGTCGTAGCATTAAGTGATAACCCACAGAAAGTCAGAATACATCGGTCAGATATCCTTGAATGAATACATCCTGCCATAGCATTAAGTGATAACCCACAGAAAGTCAGAATACATCGGTCAGATATCATTGAATGAATACATCCTGCCGTAGCATTAAGTGATTACACACAGAAAGTCAGAATACATCGGTCAGATATCATTGAATGAATACATCCTGCCATAGCATTAAGTGATAACCCACAGAAAGTCAGAATACATCGGTCAGATATCCTTGAATGAATACATCCTGCCATAACATTAAGTGATAACCCACAGAAAGTCAGAATACATCGGTCAGATATCATTGAATGAATACATCCTGTCGTAGCATTAAGTGATTACACACAGAAAGTCAGAATACATCGGTCAGATATCATTGAATGAATACATCCTGCCATAACATTAAGTGATAACCCACAGAAAGTCAGAATACATCGGTCAGATATCCTTGAATGAATACATCCTGCCATAACATTAAGTGATAACCCACAGAAAGTCAGAATACATCGGTCAGATATCATTGAATGAATACATCCTGTCGTAGCATTAAGTGATTACACACAGAAAGTCAGAATACATCGGTCAGATATCATTGAATGAATACATCCTGCCATAACATTAAGTGATAACCCACAGAAAGTCAGAATACATCGGTCAGATATCATTGAATGAATACATCCTGCCATAACATTAAGTGATTACCCACAGAAAGTCGGAATACATCGGTCAGATATCATTGAATGAATACATCCTGCCGTAGCATTAAGTGATAACCCACAGAAAGTCAGAATACATCGGTCAGATATCATTGAATGAATACATCCTGCCGTAGCATTAAGTGATAACCCACAGAAAGTCAGAATACATCGGTCAGATATCATTGAATGAATACATCCTGTCGTAGCATTAAGTGATAACCCACAGAAAGTGAGAATACATCGGTCAGATATCATTGAATGAATACATCCTGTCGTAGCATTAAGTGATAACCTGAGAATACATCGGTCAGATATCATTGAATGAATACATCCTGCCGTAGCATTAAGTGATAACCCACAGAAAGTCAGAATACATCGGTCAGATATCATTGAATGAATACATCCTGTCGTAGCATTAAGTGATAACCCACAGAAAGTCAGAATACATCGGTCAGATATCATTGAATGAATACATCCTGCCGTAGCATTAAGTGATAACCCACAGAAAGTGAGAATACATCGGTCAGATATCATTGAATGAATACATCCTGCCGTAGCATTAAGTGATAACCCATAGAAAGTCAGAATACATCGGTCAGATATCATTGAATGAATACATCCTGCCGTAGCATTAAGTGATAACCTGAGAATACATCGGTCAGATATCATTGAATGAATACATCCTGCCATAACATTAAGTGATAACCCATAGAAAGTCAGAATACATCGGTCAGATATCATTGAATGAATACATCCTGTCGTAGCATTAAGTGATAACCCACAGAAAGTCAGAATACATCGGTCAGATATCATTGAATGAATACATCCTGCCGTAGCATTAAGTGATAACCCACAGAAAGTCAGAATACATCGGTCAGATATCATTGAATGAATACATCCTGCCATAACATTAAGTGATAACCCACAGAAAGTGAGAATACATCGGTCAGATATCATTGAATGAATACATCCTGCCATAACATTAAGTGATAACCCACAGAAAGTGAGAATACATCGGTCAGATATCATTGAATGAATACATCCTGCCATAACATTAAGTGATAACCCACAGGAAGTGAGAATACATCGGTCAGATATCATTGAATGAATACATCCTGCCATAACATTAAGTGATAACCCACAGAAAGTCAGAATACATCGGTCAGATATCATTGAATGAATACATCCTGCCATAGCATTAAGTGATAACCCACAGAAAGTCAGAATACATCGGTCAGATATCATTGAATGAATACATCCTGTCGTAGCATTAAGTGATAACCCACAGAAAGTGAGAATACATCAGTCAGATATCATTGAATGAATACATCCTGTCGTAGCATTAAGTGATAACCTGAGAATACATCGGTCAGATATCATTGAATGAATACATCCTGCCGTAGCATTAAGTGATAACCCACAGAAAGTCAGAATACATCGGTCAGATATCATTGAATGAATACATCCTGTCGTAGCATTAAGTGATAACCCACAGAAAATCAGAATACATCGGTCAGATATCATTGAATGAATACATCCTGCCGTAGCATTAAGTGATAACGCACAGAAAGTCAAAATACATCGGTCAGATATCATTGAATGAATACATCCTGCCGTAGCATTAAGTGATTACACACAGAAAGTGAGAATACATCGGTCAGATATCATTGAATGAATACATCCTGTCGTAGCATTAAGTGATAACCTGAGAATACATCGGTCAGATATCATTGAATGAATACATCCTGTCGTAGCATTAAGTGATAACCCACAGAAAGTCAAAATACATCGGTCAGATATCATTGAATGAATACATCCTGCCGTAGCATTAAGTGATAACCCACAGAAAGTGAGAATACATCGGTCAGATATCATTGAATGAATACATCCTGTCGTAGCATTAAGTGATAACACACAGAAAGTCAGAATACATCGGTCAGATATCATTGAATGAATACATCCTGTCGTAGCATTAAGTGATAACCCACAGAAAGTGAGAATACATCGGTCAGATATCATTGAATGAATACATCCTGCCGTAGCATTAAGTGATAACCCACAGAAAGTGAGAATACATCGGTCAGATATCATTGAATGAATACATCCTGCCGTAGCATTAAGTGATAACCCATAGAAAGTCAGAATACATCGGTCAGATATCATTGAATGAATACATCCTGCCGTAGCATTAAGTGATAACCTGAGAATACATCGGTCAGATATCATTGAATGAATACATCCTGCCATAACATTAAGTGATAACCCATAGAAAGTCAGAATACATCGGTCAGATATCATTGAATGAATACATCCTGTCGTAGCATTAAGTGATAACCCACAGAAAGTCAGAATACATCGGTCAGATATCATTGAATGAATACATCCTGCCGTAGCATTAAGTGATAACCCACAGAAAGTCAGAATACATCGGTCAGATATCATTGAATGAATACATCCTGCCATAACATTAAGTGATAACCCACAGAAAGTCAGAATACATCGGTCAGATATCATTGAATGAATACATCCTGCCATAACATTAAGTGATAACCCACAGAAAGTCAGAATACATCGGTCAGATATCATTGAATGAATACATCCTGCCGTAGCATTAAGTGATAACCCATAGAAGGTCAGAATACATCGGTCAGATATCATTGAATGAATACATCCTGCCGTAGCATTAAGTGATAACCCACAGAAAGTGAGAATACATCGGTCAGATATCATTGAATGAATACATCCTGCCGTAGCATTAAGTGATAACCCACAGAAAGTCAGAATACATCGGTCAGATATCATTGAATGAATACATCCTGCCATAGCATTAAGTGATAACCCACAGAAAGTCAGAATACATCGGTCAGATATCATTGAATGAATACATCCTGTCGTAGCATTAAGTGATAACCCACAGAAAGTCAGAATACATCGGTCAGATATCCTTGAATGAATACATCCTGCCATAGCATTAAGTGATAACCCACAGAAAGTCAGAATACATCGGTCAGATATCATTGAATGAATACATCCTGCCGTAGCATTAAGTGATTACACACAGAAAGTCAGAATACATCGGTCAGATATCATTGAATGAATACATCCTGCCATAGCATTAAGTGATAACCCACAGAAAGTCAGAATACATCGGTCAGATATCCTTGAATGAATACATCCTGCCATAACATTAAGTGATAACCCACAGAAAGTCAGAATACATCGGTCAGATATCATTGAATGAATACATCCTGTCGTAGCATTAAGTGATTACACACAGAAAGTCAGAATACATCGGTCAGATATCATTGAATGAATACATCCTGCCATAACATTAAGTGATAACCCACAGAAAGTCAGAATACATCGGTCAGATATCCTTGAATGAATACATCCTGCCATAACATTAAGTGATAACCCACAGAAAGTCAGAATACATCGGTCAGATATCATTGAATGAATACATCCTGTTGTAGCATTAAGTGATTACACACAGAAAGTCAGAATACATCGGTCAGATATCATTGAATGAATACATCCTGCCATAACATTAAGTGATAACCCACAGAAAGTCAGAATACATCGGTCAGATATCATTGAATGAATACATCCTGCCATAACATTAAGTGATTACCCACAGAAAGTCGGAATACATCGGTCAGATATCATTGAATGAATACATCCTGCCGTAGCATTAAGTGATAACCCACAGAAAGTCAGAATACATCGGTCAGATATCATTGAATGAATACATCCTGCCGTAGCATTAAGTGATAACCCACAGAAAGTCAGAATACATCGGTCAGATATCATTGAATGAATACATCCTGCCATAACATTAAGTGATAACCCACAGAAAGTCAGAATACATCGGTCAGATATCCTTGAATGAATACATCCTGCCATAACATTAAGTGATAACCCACAGAAAGTCAGAATACATCGGTCAGATATCATTGAATGAATACATCCTGTTGTAGCATTAAGTGATTACACACAGAAAGTCAGAATACATCGGTCAGATATCATTGAATGAATACATCCTGCCATAACATTAAGTGATAACCCACAGAAAGTCAGAATACATCGGTCAGATATCATTGAATGAATACATCCTGCCATAACATTAAGTGATTACCCACAGAAAGTCGGAATACATCGGTCAGATATCATTGAATGAATACATCCTGCCGTAGCATTAAGTGATAACCCACAGAAAGTCAGAATACATCGGTCAGATATCATTGAATGAATACATCCTGCCGTAGCATTAAGTGATAACCCACAGAAAGTCAGAATACATCGGTCAGATATCATTGAATGAATACATCCTGCCATAACATTAAGTGATAACCCACAGAAAGTCAGAATACATCGGTCAGATATCATTGAATGAATACATCCTGCCATAGCATTAAGTGATAACCCACAGAAAGTCAGAATACATCGGTCAGATATCATTGAATGAATACATCCTGCCGTAGCATTAAGTGATAACCCACAGAAAGTCAGAATACATCGGTCAGATATCATTGAATGAATACATCCTGCCGTAGCATTAAGTGATTACCCACAGAAAGTCAGAATACATCGGTCAGATATCATTGAATGAATACATCCTGCCGTAGCATTAAGTGATAACCCACAGAAAGTCAGAATACATCGGTCAGATATCATTGAATGAATACATCCTGCCGTAGCATTAAGTTATTACCCACAGAAAGTCAGAATACATCGGTCAGATATCATTGAATGAATACATCCTGTCGTAGCATTAAGTGATAACCTACAGAAAGTCAGAATACATCGGTCAGATATCATTGAATGAATACATCCTGTCGTAGCATTAAGTGATAACCCACAGAAAGTCAGAATACATCGGTCAGATATCATTGAATGAATACATCCTGTCGTAGCATTAAGTGATAACCCACAGAAAGTGAGAATACATCGGTCAGATATCATTGAATGAATACATCCTGTCGTAGCATTAAGTGATAACCTGAGAATACATCGGTCAGATATCATTGAATGAATACATCCTGCCGTAGCATTAAGTGATAACCCACAGAAAGTCAGAATACATCGGTCAGATATCATTGAATGAATACATCCTGTCGTAGCATTAAGTGATAACCCACAGAAAGTCAGAATACATCGGTCAGATATCATTGAATGAATACATCCTGCCGTAGCATTAAGTGATAACCCACAGAAAGTGAGAATACATCGGTCAGATATCATTGAATGAATACATCCTGCCGTAGCATTAAGTGATAACCCATAGAAAGTCAGAATACATCGGTCAGATATCATTGAATGAATACATCCTGCCGTAGCATTAAGTGATAACCTGAGAATACATCGGTCAGATATCATTGAATGAATACATCCTGCCATAACATTAAGTGATAACCCATAGAAAGTCAGAATACATCGGTCAGATATCATTGAATGAATACATCCTGTCGTAGCATTAAGTGATAACCCACAGAAAGTCAGAATACATCGGTCAGATATCATTGAATGAATACATCCTGCCGTAGCATTAAGTGATAACCCACAGAAAGTCAGAATACATCGGTCAGATATCATTGAATGAATACATCCTGCCATAACATTAAGTGATAACCCACAGAAAGTGAGAATACATCGGTCAGATATCATTGAATGAATACATCCTGCCATAACATTAAGTGATAACCCACAGAAAGTGAGAATACATCGGTCAGATATCATTGAATGAATACATCCTGCCATAACATTAAGTGATAACCCACAGGAAGTGAGAATACATCGGTCAGATATCATTGAATGAATACATCCTGCCATAACATTAAGTGATAACCCACAGAAAGTCAGAATACATCGGTCAGATATCATTGAATGAATACATCCTGCCATAGCATTAAGTGATAACCCACAGAAAGTCAGAATACATCGGTCAGATATCATTGAATGAATACATCCTGTCGTAGCATTAAGTGATAACCCACAGAAAGTGAGAATACATCAGTCAGATATCATTGAATGAATACATCCTGTCGTAGCATTAAGTGATAACCTGAGAATACATCGGTCAGATATCATTGAATGAATACATCCTGCCGTAGCATTAAGTGATAACCCACAGAAAGTCAGAATACATCGGTCAGATATCATTGAATGAATACATCCTGTCGTAGCATTAAGTGATAACCCACAGAAAATCAGAATACATCGGTCAGATATCATTGAATGAATACATCCTGCCGTAGCATTAAGTGATAACGCACAGAAAG
This sequence comes from Glandiceps talaboti, assembly GCF_964340395.1. Taxonomy (NCBI): domain Eukaryota; kingdom Metazoa; phylum Hemichordata; class Enteropneusta; family Spengelidae; genus Glandiceps; species Glandiceps talaboti. Next base: position 28,450,654 of record NC_135554.1, on the reverse strand, counting down.
TCAAAATACATCGGTCAGATATCATTGAATGAATACATCCTGCCGTAGCATTAAGTGATTACACACAGAAAGTGAGAATACATCGGTCAGATATCATTGAATGAATACATCCTGTCGTAGCATTAAGTGATAACCTGAGAATACATCGGTCAGATATCATTGAATGAATACATCCTGTCGTAGCATTAAGTGATAACCCACAGAAAGTCAAAATACATCGGTCAGATATCATTGAATGAATACATCCTGCCGTAGCATTAAGTGATAACCCACAGAAAGTGAGAATACATCGGTCAGATATCATTGAATGAATACATCCTGTCGTAGCATTAAGTGATAACACACAGAAAGTCAGAATACATCGGTCAGATATCATTGAATGAATACATCCTGTCGTAGCATTAAGTGATAACCCACAGAAAGTGAGAATACATCGGTCAGATATCATTGAATGAATACATCCTGCCGTAGCATTAAGTGATAACCCACAGAAAGTGAGAATACATCGGTCAGATATCATTGAATGAATACATCCTGCCGTAGCATTAAGTGATAACCCATAGAAAGTCAGAATACATCGGTCAGATATCATTGAATGAATACATCCTGCCGTAGCATTAAGTGATAACCTGAGAATACATCGGTCAGATATCATTGAATGAATACATCCTGCCATAACATTAAGTGATAACCCATAGAAAGTCAGAATACATCGGTCAGATATCATTGAATGAATACATCCTGTCGTAGCATTAAGTGATAACCCACAGAAAGTCAGAATACATCGGTCAGATATCATTGAATGAATACATCCTGCCGTAGCATTAAGTGATAACCCACAGAAAGTCAGAATACATCGGTCAGATATCATTGAATGAATACATCCTGCCATAACATTAAGTGATAACCCACAGAAAGTCAGAATACATCGGTCAGATATCATTGAATGAATACATCCTGCCATAACATTAAGTGATAACCCACAGAAAGTCAGAATACATCGGTCAGATATCATTGAATGAATACATCCTGCCGTAGCATTAAGTGATAACCCATAGAAGGTCAGAATACATCGGTCAGATATCATTGAATGAATACATCCTGCCGTAGCATTAAGTGATAACCCACAGAAAGTGAGAATACATCGGTCAGATATCATTGAATGAATACATCCTGCCGTAGCATTAAGTGATAACCCACAGAAAGTCAGAATACATCGGTCAGATATCATTGAATGAATACATCCTGCCATAGCATTAAGTGATAACCCACAGAAAGTCAGAATACATCGGTCAGATATCATTGAATGAATACATCCTGTCGTAGCATTAAGTGATAACCCACAGAAAGTCAGAATACATCGGTCAGATATCCTTGAATGAATACATCCTGCCATAGCATTAAGTGATAACCCACAGAAAGTCAGAATACATCGGTCAGATATCATTGAATGAATACATCCTGCCGTAGCATTAAGTGATTACACACAGAAAGTCAGAATACATCGGTCAGATATCATTGAATGAATACATCCTGCCATAGCATTAAGTGATAACCCACAGAAAGTCAGAATACATCGGTCAGATATCCTTGAATGAATACATCCTGCCATAACATTAAGTGATAACCCACAGAAAGTCAGAATACATCGGTCAGATATCATTGAATGAATACATCCTGTCGTAGCATTAAGTGATTACACACAGAAAGTCAGAATACATCGGTCAGATATCATTGAATGAATACATCCTGCCATAACATTAAGTGATAACCCACAGAAAGTCAGAATACATCGGTCAGATATCCTTGAATGAATACATCCTGCCATAACATTAAGTGATAACCCACAGAAAGTCAGAATACATCGGTCAGATATCATTGAATGAATACATCCTGTTGTAGCATTAAGTGATTACACACAGAAAGTCAGAATACATCGGTCAGATATCATTGAATGAATACATCCTGCCATAACATTAAGTGATAACCCACAGAAAGTCAGAATACATCGGTCAGATATCATTGAATGAATACATCCTGCCATAACATTAAGTGATTACCCACAGAAAGTCGGAATACATCGGTCAGATATCATTGAATGAATACATCCTGCCGTAGCATTAAGTGATAACCCACAGAAAGTCAGAATACATCGGTCAGATATCATTGAATGAATACATCCTGCCGTAGCATTAAGTGATAACCCACAGAAAGTCAGAATACATCGGTCAGATATCATTGAATGAATACATCCTGCCATAACATTAAGTGATAACCCACAGAAAGTCAGAATACATCGGTCAGATATCATTGAATGAATACATCCTGCCATAGCATTAAGTGATAACCCACAGAAAGTCAGAATACATCGGTCAGATATCATTGAATGAATACATCCTGCCGTAGCATTAAGTGATAACCCACAGAAAGTCAGAATACATCGGTCAGATATCATTGAATGAATACATCCTGCCGTAGCATTAAGTGATTACCCACAGAAAGTCAGAATACATCGGTCAGATATCATTGAATGAATACATCCTGCCGTAGCATTAAGTGATAACCCACAGAAAGTCAGAATACATCGGTCAGATATCATTGAATGAATACATCCTGCCGTAGCATTAAGTTATTACCCACAGAAAGTCAGAATACATCGGTCAGATATCATTGAATGAATACATCCTGTCGTAGCATTAAGTGATAACCTACAGAAAGTCAGAATACATCGGTCAGATATCATTGAATGAATACATCCTGTCGTAGCATTAAGTGATAACCCACAGAAAGTCAGAATACATCGGTCAGATATCATTGAATGAATACATCCTGCCGTAGCATTAAGTGATAACCCACAGAAAGTCAGAATACATCGGTCAGATATCATTGAATGAATACATCCTGCCATAACATTAAGTGATAACCCACAGAAAGTGAGAATACATCGGTCAGATATCATTGAATGAATACATCCTGCCATAACATTAAGTGATAACCCACAGAAAGTGAGAATACATCGGTCAGATATCATTGAATGAATACATCCTGCCATAACATTAAGTGATAACCCACAGGAAGTGAGAATACATCGGTCAGATATCATTGAATGAATACATCCTGCCATAACATTAAGTGATAACCCACAGAAAGTCAGAATACATCGGTCAGATATCATTGAATGAATACATCCTGCCATAGCATTAAGTGATAACCCACAGAAAGTCAGAATACATCGGTCAGATATCATTGAATGAATACATCCTGTCGTAGCATTAAGTGATAACCCACAGAAAGTGAGAATACATCGGTCAGATATCATTGAATGAATACATCCTGTCGTAGCATTAAGTGATAACCTGAGAATACATCGGTCAGATATCATTGAATGAATACATCCTGCCGTAGCATTAAGTGATAACCCACAGAAAGTCAGAATACATCGGTCAGATATCATTGAATGAATACATCCTGTCGTAGCATTAAGTGATAACCCACAGAAAGTCAGAATACATCGGTCAGATATCATTGAATGAATACATCCTGCCGTAGCATTAAGTGATAACCCACAGAAAGTCAAAATACATCGGTCAGATATCATTGAATGAATACATCCTGCCGTAGCATTAAGTGATTACACACAGAAAGTGAGAATACATCGGTCAGATATCATTGAATGAATACATCCTGTCGTAGCATTAAGTGATAACCTGAGAATACATCGGTCAGATATCATTGAATGAATACATCCTGTCGTAGCATTAAGTGATAACACACAGAAAGTCAGAATACATCGGTCAGATATCATTGAATGAATACATCCTGTCGTAGCATTAAGTGATAACCCACAGAAAGTGAGAATACATCGGTCAGATATCATTGAATGAATACATCCTGCCGTAGCATTAAGTGATAACCCATAGAAAGTCAGAATACATCGGTCAGATATCATTGAATGAATACATCCTGCCGTAGCATTAAGTGATAACCTGAGAATACATCGGTCAGATATCATTGAATGAATACATCCTGCCATAACATTAAGTGATAACCCATAGAAAGTCAGAATACATCGGTCAGATATCATTGAATGAATACATCCTGTCGTAGCATTAAGTGATAACCCACAGAAAGTCAGAATACATCGGTCAGATATCATTGAATGAATACATCCTGCCGTAGCATTAAGTGATAACCCACATAAAGTCAGAATACATCGGTCAGATATCATTGAATGAATACATCCTGCCATAACATTAAGTGATAACCCACAGAAAGTCAGAATACATCGGTCAGATATCATTGAATGAATACATCCTGCCATAACATTAAGTGATAACCCACAGAAAGTCAGAATACATCGGTCAGATATCATTGAATGAATACATCCTGCCGTAGCATTAAGTGATAACCCATAGAAGGTCAGAATACATCGGTCAGATATCATTGAATGAATACATCCTGCCGTAGCATTAAGTGATAACCCACAGAAAGTGAGAATACATCGGTCAGATATCATTGAATGAATACATCCTGCCGTAGCATTAAGTGATAACCCACAGAAAGTCAGAATACATCGGTCAGATATCATTGAATGAATACATCCTGCCATAGCATTAAGTGATAACCCACAGAAAGTCAGAATACATCGGTCAGATATCATTGAATGAATACATCCTGTCGTAGCATTAAGTGATAACCCACAGAAAGTCAGAATACATCGGTCAGATATCCTTGAATGAATACATCCTGCCATAGCATTAAGTGATAACCCACAGAAAGTCAGAATACATCGGTCAGATATCATTGAATGAATACATCCTGCCGTAGCATTAAGTGATTACACACAGAAAGTCAGAATACATCGGTCAGATATCATTGAATGAATACATCCTGCCATAGCATTAAGTGATAACCCACAGAAAGTCAGAATACATCGGTCAGATATCCTTGAATGAATACATCCTGCCATAACATTAAGTGATAACCCACAGAAAGTCAGAATACATCGGTCAGATATCATTGAATGAATACATCCTGTCGTAGCATTAAGTGATTACACACAGAAAGTCAGAATACATCGGTCAGATATCATTGAATGAATACATCCTGCCATAACATTAAGTGATAACCCACAGAAAGTCAGAATACATCGGTCAGATATCCTTGAATGAATACATCCTGCCATAACATTAAGTGATAACCCACAGAAAGTCAGAATACATCGGTCAGATATCATTGAATGAATACATCCTGTCGTAGCATTAAGTGATTACACACAGAAAGTCAGAATACATCGGTCAGATATCATTGAATGAATACATCCTGCCATAACATTAAGTGATAACCCACAGAAAGTCAGAATACATCGGTCAGATATCATTGAATGAATACATCCTGCCATAACATTAAGTGATTACCCACAGAAAGTCGGAATACATCGGTCAGATATCATTGAATGAATACATCCTGCCGTAGCATTAAGTGATAACCCACAGAAAGTCAGAATACATCGGTCAGATATCATTGAATGAATACATCCTGCCGTAGCATTAAGTGATAACCCACAGAAAGTCAGAATACATCGGTCAGATATCATTGAATGAATACATCCTGCCATAACATTAAGTGATAACCCACAGAAAGTCAGAATACATCGGTCAGATATCATTGAATGAATACATCCTGCCGTAGCATTAAGTGATAACCCACAGAAAGTGAGAATACATCGGTCAGATATCATTGAATGAATACATCCTGCCGTAGCATTAAGTGATTACCCACAGAAAGTCAAAATACATCGGTCAGATATCATTGAATGAATACATCCTGCCGTAGCATTAAGTGATAACCCACAGAAAGTCAGAATACATCGGTCAGATATCATTGAATGAATACATCCTGCCGTAGCATTAAGTGATTACCCACAGAAAGTCAGAATACATCGGTCAGATATCATTGAATGAATACATCCTGTCGTAGCATTAAGTGATAACCTACAGAAAGTCAGAATACATCGGTCAGATATCATTGAATGAATACATCCTGCCGTAGCATTAAGTGATTACACACAGAAAGTGAGAATACATCGGTCAGATATCATTGAATGAATACATCCTGCCATAGCATTAAGTGATAACCCACAGAAAGTCAGAATACATCGGTCAGATATCATTGAATGAATACATCCTGCCGTAGCATTAAGTGATAACCCACAGAAAGTGAGAATACATCGGTCAGATATCATTGAATGAATACATCCTGCCATAGCATTAAGTGATAACCCACAGAAAGTGAGAATACATCGGTCAGATATCATTGAATGAATACATCCTGTCGTAGCATTAAGTGATAACCCACAGAAAGTCAGAATACATCGGTCAGATATCATTGAATGAATACATCCTGTCGTAGCATTAAGTGATAACCCATAGAAAGTCAGAATACATCGGTCAGATATCATTGAATGAATACATCCTGCCGTAGCATTAAGTGATAACCCACAGAAAGTGAGAATACATCGGTCAGATATCCTTGAATGAATACATCCTGTCGTAGCATTAAGTGATAACCCACAGAAAGTCAGAATACATCGGTCAGATATCATTGAATGAATACATCCTGTCGTAGCATTAAGTGATTACACACAGAAAGTCAGAATACATCGGTCAGATATCATTGAATGAATACATCCTGCCATAACATTAAGTGATAACCCACAGAAAGTCAGAATACATCGGTCAGATATCCTTGAATGAATACATCCTGCCATAACATTAAGTGATAACCCACAGAAAGTCAGAATACATCGGTCAGATATCATTGAATGAATACATCCTGTCGTAGCATTAAGTGATTACACACAGAATGTCAGAATACATCGGTCAGATATCATTGAATGAATACATCCTGCCATAACATTAAGTGATAACCCACAGAAAGTCAGAATACATCGGTCAGATATCATTGAATGAATACATCCTGCCATAACATTAAGTGATTACCCACAGAAAGTCGGAATACATCGGTCAGATATCATTGAATGAATACATCCTGCCGTAGCATTAAGTGATAACCCACAGAAAGTCAGAATACATCGGTCAGATATCATTGAATGAATACATCCTGCCGTAGCATTAAGTGATAACCCACAGAAAGTCAGAATACATCGGTCAGATATCATTGAATGAATACATCCTGCCATAACATTAAGTGATAACCCACAGAAAGTCAGAATACATCGGTCAGATATCATTGAATGAATACATCCTGCCGTAGCATTAAGTGATAACCCACAGAAAGTGAGAATACATCGGTCAGATATCATTGAATGAATACATCCTGCCGTAGCATTAAGTGATTACCCACAGAAAGTCAAAATACATCGGTCAGATATCATTGAATGAATACATCCTGCCGTAGCATTAAGTGATAACCCACAGAAAGTCAGAATACATCGGTCAGATATCATTGAATGAATACATCCTGCCGTAGCATTAAGTGATTACCCACAGAAAGTCAGAATACATCGGTCAGATATCATTGAATGAATACATCCTGTCGTAGCATTAAGTGATAACCTACAGAAAGTCAGAATACATCGGTCAGATATCATTGAATGAATACATCCTGCCGTAGCATTAAGTGATTACACACAGAAAGTGAGAATACATCGGTCAGATATCATTGAATGAATACATCCTGCCATAGCATTAAGTGATAACCCACAGAAAGTCAGAATACATCGGTCAGATATCATTGAATGAATACATCCTGCCGTAGCATTAAGTGATAACCCACAGAAAGTGAGAATACATCGGTCAGATATCATTGAATGAATACATCCTGCCATAGCATTAAGTGATAACCCACAGAAAGTGAGAATACATCGGTCAGATATCATTGAATGAATACATCCTGTCGTAGCATTAAGTGATAACCCACAGAAAGTCAGAATACATCGGTCAGATATCATTGAATGAATACATCCTGCCGTAGCATTAAGTGATTACACACAGAAAGTCAGAATACATCGGTCAGATATCATTGAATGAATACATCCTGCCGTAGCATTAAGTGATAACCCACAGAAAGTCAGAATACATCGGTCAGATATCATTGAATGAATACATCCTGCCGTAGCATTAAGTGATAACCCACAGAAAGTCAGAATACATCGGTCAGATATCATTGAATGAATACATCCTGCCATAACATTAAGTGATAACCCACAGAAAGTGAGAATACATCGGTCAGATATCATTGAATGAATACATCCTGCCATAACATTAAGTGATAACCCACAGAAAGTCAGAATACATCGGTCAGATATCATTGAATGAATACATCCTGCCATAACATTAAGTGATAACCCACAGAAAGTCAGAATACATCGGTCAGATATCATTGAATGAATACATCCTGCCATAACATTAAGTGATAACACATAGAAAGTCAGAATACATCGGTCAGATATCATTGAATGAATACATCCTGTCGTAGCATTAAGTGATAACCCACAGAAAGTGAGAATACATCGGTCAGATATCATTGAATGAATACATCCTGCCGTAGCATTAAGTGATAACACACAGAAAGTGAGAATACATCGGTCAGATATCATTGAATGAATACATCCTGCCGTAGCATTAAGTGATAACCCACAGAAAGTCAGAATACATCGGTCAGATATCATTGAATGAATACATCCTGCCATAACATTAAGTGATAACCCACAGAAAGTGAGAATACATCGGTCAGATATCATTGAATGAATACATCCTGCCATAACATTAAGTGATAACCCACAGAAAGTCAGAATACATCGGTCAGATATCATTGAATGAATACATCCTGCCGTAGCATTAAGTGATAACCCACAGGAAGTGAGAATACATCGGTCAGATATCATTGAATGAATACATCCTGTCGTAGCATTAAGTGATAACCCATAGAAAGTCAGAATACATCGGTCAGATATCATTGAATGAATACATCCTGCCGTAGCATTAAGTGATTACCCACAGAAAGTCAGAATACATCGGTCAGATATCATTGAATGAATACATCCTGTCGTAGCATTAAGTGATAACCCACAGAAAGTCAGAATACATCGGTCAGATATCATTGAATGAATACATCCTGTCGTAGCATTAAGTGATAACCCACAGAAAGTCAGAATACATCGGTCAGATATCATTGAATGAATACATCCTGCCATAGCATTAAGTGATAACCCACAGAAAGTGAGAATACATCGGTCAGATATCATTCAATGAATACATCCTGCCGTAGCATTAAGTGATAACCCACAGAAAGTGAGAATACATCGGTCAGATATCATTGAATGAATACATCCTGCCATAACATTAAGTGATAACACACAGAAAGTCAAAATACATCGGTCAGATATCATTGAATGAATACATCCTGCCGTAGCATTAAGTGATAACCCATAGAAAGTCAGAATACATCGGTCAGATATCATTGAATGAATACATCCTGCCGTAGCATTAAGTGATAACCCACAGAAAGTCAGAATACATCGGTCAGATATCATTGAATGAATACATCCTGTCGTAGCATTAAGTGATAACCCACAGAAAGTCAGAATACATCGGTCAGATATCATTGAATGAATACATCCTGCCGTAGCATTAAGTGATTACACACAGAAAGTCAAAATACATCGGTCAGATATCATTGAATGAATACATCCTGCCGTAGCATTAAGTGATAACCCACAGAAAGTGAGAATACATCGGTCAGATATCCTTGAATGAATACATCCTGTCGTAGCATTAAGTGATAACCCACAGAAAGTGAGAATACATCGGTCAGATATCATTGAATGAATACATCCTGCCGTAGCATTAAGTGATTACACACAGAAAGTCAGAATACATCGGTCAGATATCATTGAATGAATACATCCTGCCGTAGCATTAAGTGATAACCCACAGAAAGTCAGAATACATCGGTCAGATATCATTGAATGAATACATCCTGCCGTAGCATTAAGTGATTACCCACAGAAAGTCAGAATACATCGGTCAGATATCATTGAATGAATACATCCTGCCGTAGCATTAAGTGATAACCCACAGAAAGTCAGAATACATCGGTCAGATATCATTGAATGAATACATCCTGCCGTAGCATTAAGTTATTACCCACAGAAAGTCAGAATACATCGGTCAGATATCATTGAATGAATACATCCTGTCGTAGCATTAAGTGATAACCTACAGAAAGTCAGAATACATCGGTCAGATATCATTGAATGAATACATCCTGTCGTAGCATTAAGTGATAACCCACAGAAAGTCAGAATACATCGGTCAGATATCATTGAATGAATACATCCTGCCGTAGCATTAAGTGATAACCCACAGAAAGTCAGAATACATCGGTCAGATATCATTGAATGAATACATCCTGCCATAACATTAAGTGATAACCCACAGAAAGTGAGAATACATCGGTCAGATATCATTGAATGAATACATCCTGCCATAACATTAAGTGATAACCCACAGAAAGTGAGAATACATCGGTCAGATATCATTGAATGAATACATCCTGCCATAACATTAAGTGATAACCCACAGGAAGTGAGAATACATCGGTCAGATATCATTGAATGAATACATCCTGCCATAACATTAAGTGATAACCCACAGAAAGTCAGAATACATCGGTCAGATATCATTGAATGAATACATCCTGCCATAGCATTAAGTGATAACCCACAGAAAGTCAGAATACATCGGTCAGATATCATTGAATGAATACATCCTGTCGTAGCATTAAGTGATAACCCACAGAAAGTGAGAATACATCGGTCAGATATCATTGAATGAATACATCCTGTCGTAGCATTAAGTGATAACCTGAGAATACATCGGTCAGATATCATTGAATGAATACATCCTGCCGTAGCATTAAGTGATAACCCACAGAAAGTCAGAATACATCGGTCAGATATCATTGAATGAATACATCCTGTCGTAGCATTAAGTGATAACCCACAGAAAGTCAGAATACATCGGTCAGATATCATTGAATGAATACATCCTGCCGTAGCATTAAGTGATAACCCACAGAAAGTCAAAATACATCGGTCAGATATCATTGAATGAATACATCCTGCCGTAGCATTAAGTGATTACACACAGAAAGTGAGAATACATCGGTCAGATATCATTGAATGAATACATCCTGTCGTAGCATTAAGTGATAACCTGAGAATACATCGGTCAGATATCATTGAATGAATACATCCTGTCGTAGCATTAAGTGATAACACACAGAAAGTCAGAATACATCGGTCAGATATCATTGAATGAATACATCCTGTCGTAGCATTAAGTGATAACCCACAGAAAGTGAGAATACATCGGTCAGATATCATTGAATGAATACATCCTGCCGTAGCATTAAGTGATAACCCATAGAAAGTCAGAATACATCGGTCAGATATCATTGAATGAATACATCCTGCCGTAGCATTAAGTGATAACCTGAGAATACATCGGTCAGATATCATTGAATGAATACATCCTGCCATAACATTAAGTGATAACCCATAGAAAGTCAGAATACATCGGTCAGATATCATTGAATGAATACATCCTGTCGTAGCATTAAGTGATAACCCACAGAAAGTCAGAATACATCGGTCAGATATCATTGAATGAATACATCCTGCCGTAGCATTAAGTGATAACCCACAGAAAGTCAGAATACATCGGTCAGATATCATTGAATGAATACATCCTGCCATAACATTAAGTGATAACCCACAGAAAGTCAGAATACATCGGTCAGATATCATTGAATGAATACATCCTGCCATAACATTAAGTGATAACCCACAGAAAGTCAGAATACATCGGTCAGATATCATTGAATGAATACATCCTGCCGTAGCATTAAGTGATAACCCATAGAAGGTCAGAATACATCGGTCAGATATCATTGAATGAATACATCCTGCCGTAGCATTAAGTGATAACCCACAGAAAGTGAGAATACATCGGTCAGATATCATTGAATGAATACATCCTGCCGTAGCATTAAGTGATAACCCACAGAAAGTCAGAATACATCGGTCAGATATCATTGAATGAATACATCCTGCCATAGCATTAAGTGATAACCCACAGAAAGTCAGAATACATCGGTCAGATATCATTGAATGAATACATCCTGTCGTAGCATTAAGTGATAACCCACAGAAAGTCAGAATACATCGGTCAGATATCCTTGAATGAATACATCCTGCCATAGCATTAAGTGATAACCCACAGAAAGTCAGAATACATCGGTCAGATATCATTGAATGAATACATCCTGCCGTAGCATTAAGTGATTACACACAGAAAGTCAGAATACATCGGTCAGATATCATTGAATGAATACATCCTGCCATAGCATTAAGTGATAACCCACAGAAAGTCAGAATACATCGGTCAGATATCCTTGAATGAATACATCCTGCCATAACATTAAGTGATAACCCACAGAAAGTCAGAATACATCGGTCAGATATCATTGAATGAATACATCCTGTCGTAGCATTAAGTGATTACACACAGAAAGTCAGAATACATCGGTCAGATATCATTGAATGAATACATCCTGCCATAACATTAAGTGATAACCCACAGAAAGTCAGAATACATCGGTCAGATATCCTTGAATGAATACATCCTGCCATAACATTAAGTGATAACCCACAGAAAGTCAGAATACATCGGTCAGATATCATTGAATGAATACATCCTGTCGTAGCATTAAGTGATTACACACAGAAAGTCAGAATACATCGGTCAGATATCATTGAATGAATACATCCTGCCATAACATTAAGTGATAACCCACAGAAAGTCAGAATACATCGGTCAGATATCATTGAATGAATACATCCTGCCATAACATTAAGTGATTACCCACAGAAAGTCGGAATACATCGGTCAGATATCATTGAATGAATACATCCTGCCGTAGCATTAAGTGATAACCCACAGAAAGTCAGAATACATCGGTCAGATATCATTGAATGAATACATCCTGCCGTAGCATTAAGTGATAACCCACAGAAAGTCAGAATACATCGGTCAGATATCATTGAATGAATACATCCTGCCATAACATTAAGTGATAACCCACAGAAAGTCAGAATACATCGGTCAGATATCATTGAATGAATACATCCTGCCGTAGCATTAAGTGATAACCCACAGAAAGTGAGAATACATCGGTCAGATATCATTGAATGAATACATCCTGCCGTAGCATTAAGTGATTACCCACAGAAAGTCAAAATACATCGGTCAGATATCATTGAATGAATACATCCTGCCGTAGCATTAAGTGATAACCCACAGAAAGTCAGAATACATCGGTCAGATATCATTGAATGAATACATCCTGCCGTAGCATTAAGTGATTACCCACAGAAAGTCAGAATACATCGGTCAGATATCATTGAATGAATACATCCTGTCGTAGCATTAAGTGATAACCTACAGAAAGTCAGAATACATCGGTCAGATATCATTGAATGAATACATCCTGCCGTAGCATTAAGTGATTACACACAGAAAGTGAGAATACATCGGTCAGATATCATTGAATGAATACATCCTGCCATAGCATTAAGTGATAACCCACAGAAAGTCAGAATACATCGGTCAGATATCATTGAATGAATACATCCTGCCGTAGCATTAAGTGATAACCCACAGAAAGTGAGAATACATCGGTCAGATATCATTGAATGAATACATCCTGCCATAGCATTAAGTGATAACCCACAGAAAGTGAGAATACATCGGTCAGATATCATTGAATGAATACATCCTGTCGTAGCATTAAGTGATAACCCACAGAAAGTCAGAATACATCGGTCAGATATCATTGAATGAATACATCCTGTCGTAGCATTAAGTGATAACCCATAGAAAGTCAGAATACATCGGTCAGATATCATTGAATGAATACATCCTGCCGTAGCATTAAGTGATAACCCACAGAAAGTGAGAATACATCGGTCAGATATCCTTGAATGAATACATCCTGTCGTAGCATTAAGTGATAACCCACAGAAAGTCAGAATACATCGGTCAGATATCATTGAATGAATACATCCTGTCGTAGCATTAAGTGATTACACACAGAAAGTCAGAATACATCGGTCAGATATCATTGAATGAATACATCCTGCCATAACATTAAGTGATAACCCACAGAAAGTCAGAATACATCGGTCAGATATCCTTGAATGAATACATCCTGCCATAACATTAAGTGATAACCCACAGAAAGTCAGAATACATCGGTCAGATATCATTGAATGAATACATCCTGTCGTAGCATTAAGTGATTACACACAGAAAGTCAGAATACATCGGTCAGATATCATTGAATGAATACATCCTGCCATAACATTAAGTGATAACCCACAGAAAGTCAGAATACATCGGTCAGATATCATTGAATGAATACATCCTGCCATAACATTAAGTGATTACCCACAGAAAGTCGGAATACATCGGTCAGATATCATTGAATGAATACATCCTGCCGTAGCATTAAGTGATAACCCACAGAAAGTCAGAATACATCGGTCAGATATCATTGAATGAATACATCCTGCCGTAGCATTAAGTGATAACCCACAGAAAGTCAGAATACATCGGTCAGATATCATTGAATGAATACATCCTGCCATAACATTAAGTGATAACCCACAGAAAGTCAGAATACATCGGTCAGATATCATTGAATGAATACATCCTGCCGTAGCATTAAGTGATAACCCACAGAAAGTGAGAATACATCGGTCAGATATCATTGAATGAATACATCCTGCCGTAGCATTAAGTGATTACCCACAGAAAGTCAAAATACATCGGTCAGATATCATTGAATGAATACATCCTGCCGTAGCATTAAGTGATAACCCACAGAAAGTCAGAATACATCGGTCAGATATCATTGAATGAATACATCCTGCCGTAGCATTAAGTGATTACCCACAGAAAGTCAGAATACATCGGTCAGATATCATTGAATGAATACATCCTGTCGTAGCATTAAGTGATAACCTACAGAAAGTCAGAATACATCGGTCAGATATCATTGAATGAATACATCCTGCCGTAGCATTAAGTGATTACACACAGAAAGTGAGAATACATCGGTCAGATATCATTGAATGAATACATCCTGCCATAGCATTAAGTGATAACCCACAGAAAGTCAGAATACATCGGTCAGATATCATTGAATGAATACATCCTGCCGTAGCATTAAGTGATAACCCACAGAAAGTGAGAATACATCGGTCAGATATCATTGAATGAATACATCCTGCCATAGCATTAAGTGATAACCCACAGAAAGTGAGAATACATCGGTCAGATATCATTGAATGAATACATCCTGTCGTAGCATTAAGTGATAACCCACAGAAAGTCAGAATACATCGGTCAGATATCATTGAATGAATACATCCTGCCGTAGCATTAAGTGATTACACACAGAAAGTCAGAATACATCGGTCAGATATCATTGAATGAATACATCCTGCCGTAGCATTAAGTGATAACCCACAGAAAGTCAGAATACATCGGTCAGATATCATTGAATGAATACATCCTGCCGTAGCATTAAGTGATAACCCACAGAAAGTCAGAATACATCGGTCAGATATCATTGAATGAATACATCCTGCCATAACATTAAGTGATAACCCACAGAAAGTGAGAATACATCGGTCAGATATCATTGAATGAATACATCCTGCCATAACATTAAGTGATAACCCACAGAAAGTCAGAATACATCGGTCAGATATCATTGAATGAATACATCCTGCCATAACATTAAGTGATAACCCACAGAAAGTCAGAATACATCGGTCAGATATCATTGAATGAATACATCCTGCCATAACATTAAGTGATAACACATAGAAAGTCAGAATACATCGGTCAGATATCATTGAATGAATACATCCTGTCGTAGCATTAAGTGATAACCCACAGAAAGTGAGAATACATCGGTCAGATATCATTGAATGAATACATCCTGCCGTAGCATTAAGTGATAACACACAGAAAGTGAGAATACATCGGTCAGATATCATTGAATGAATACATCCTGCCGTAGCATTAAGTGATAACCCACAGAAAGTCAGAATACATCGGTCAGATATCATTGAATGAATACATCCTGCCATAACATTAAGTGATAACCCACAGAAAGTGAGAATACATCGGTCAGATATCATTGAATGAATACATCCTGCCATAACATTAAGTGATAACCCACAGAAAGTCAGAATACATCGGTCAGATATCATTGAATGAATACATCCTGCCGTAGCATTAAGTGATAACCCACAGGAAGTGAGAATACATCGGTCAGATATCATTGAATGAATACATCCTGTCGTAGCATTAAGTGATAACCCATAGAAAGTCAGAATACATCGGTCAGATATCATTGAATGAATACATCCTGCCGTAGCATTAAGTGATTACCCACAGAAAGTCAGAATACATCGGTCAGATATCATTGAATGAATACATCCTGTCGTAGCATTAAGTGATAACCCACAGAAAGTCAGAATACATCGGTCAGATATCATTGAATGAATACATCCTGTCGTAGCATTAAGTGATAACCCACAGAAAGTCAGAATACATCGGTCAGATATCATTGAATGAATACATCCTGCCATAGCATTAAGTGATAACCCACAGAAAGTGAGAATACATCGGTCAGATATCATTGAATGAATACATCCTGCCGTAGCATTAAGTGATAACCCACAGAAAGTGAGAATACATCGGTCAGATATCATTGAATGAATACATCCTGCCATAACATTAAGTGATAACACACAGAAAGTCAAAATACATCGGTCAGATATCATTGAATGAATACATCCTGCCGTAGCATTAAGTGATAACCCATAGAAAGTCAGAATACATCGGTCAGATATCATTGAATGAATACATCCTGCCGTAGCATTAAGTGATAACCCACAGAAAGTCAGAATACATCGGTCAGATATCATTGAATGAATACATCCTGTCGTAGCATTAAGTGATAACCCACAGAAAGTCAGAATACATCGGTCAGATATCATTGAATGAATACATCCTGCCGTAGCATTAAGTGATTACACACAGAAAGTCAAAATACATCGGTCAGATATCATTGAATGAATACATCCTGCCGTAGCATTAAGTGATAACCCACAGAAAGTGAGAATACATCGGTCAGATATCCTTGAATGAATACATCCTGTCGTAGCATTAAGTGATAACCCACAGAAAGTGAGAATACATCGGTCAGATATCATTGAATGAATACATCCTGCCGTAGCATTAAGTGATAACCCACAGAAAGTGAGAATACATCGGTCAGATATCATTGAATGAATACATCCTGCCGTAGCATTAAGTGATTACACACAGAAAGTCAGAATACATCGGTCAGATATCCTTGAATGAATACATCCTGCCGTAGCATTAAGTGATAACCCACAGAAAGTGAGAATACATCGGTCAGATATCATTGAATGAATACATCCTGCCGTAGCATTAAGTGATAACCCACAGAAAGTGAGAATACATCGGTCAGATATCATTGAATGAATACATCCTGCCGTAGCATTAAGTGATAACCCACAGAAAGTGAGAATACATCGGTCAGATATCATTGAATGAATACATCCTGCCATAACATTAAGTGATAACCCACAGAAAGTCAGAATACATCGGTCAGATATCATTGAATGAATACATCCTGCCGTAGCATTAAGTGATAACCCACAGAAAGTCAGAATACATCGGTCAGATATCATTGAATGAATACATCCTGTCGTAGCATTAAGTGATAACCCATAGAAAGTCAGAATACATCGGTCAGATATCATTGAATGAATACATCCTGTCGTAGCATTAAGTGTAAACCCACAGAAAGTGAGAATACATCGGTCAGATATCATTGAATGAATACATCCTGTCATAGCATTAAGTGATAACCCACAGAAAGTGAGAATACATCGGTCAGATATCATTGAATGAATACATCCTGCCATAACATTAAGTGATAACACACAGAAAGTCAAAATACATCGGTCAGATATCATTGAATGAATACATCCTACCGTAGCATTAAGTGATAACCCATAGAAAGTCAGAATACATCGGTCAGATATCATTGAATGAATACATCCTGCCGTAGCATTAAGTGATAACCCACAGAAAGTCAGAATACATCGGTCAGATATCATTGAATGAATACATCCTGTCGTAGCATTAAGTGATAACCCACAGAAAGTCAGAATACATCGGTCAGATATCATTGAATGAATACATCCTGCCGTAGCATTAAGTGATTACACACAGAAAGTCAAAATACATCGGTCAGATATCATTGAATGAATACATCCTGCCGTAGCATTAAGTGATAACCCACAGAAAGTGAGAATACATCGGTCAGATATCCTTGAATGAATACATCCTGTCGTAGCATTAAGTGATAACCCACAGAAAGTGAGAATACATCGGTCAGATATCATTGAATGAATACATCCTGCCGTAGCATTAAGTGATTACACACAGAAAGTGAGAATACATCGGTCAGATATCATTGAATGAATACATCCTGCCGTAGCATTAAGTGATAACCCACAGAAAGTGAGAATACATCGGTCAGATATCATTGAATGAATACATCCTGCCATAGCATTAAGTGATAACCCACAGAAAGTCAGAATACATCGGTCAGATATCCTTGAATGAATACATCCTGTCGTAGCATTAAGTGATAACCCACAGAAAGTCAGAATACATCGGTCAGATATCATTGAATGAATACATCCTGCCATAACATTAAGTGATAACCCACAGAAAGTCAGAATACATCGGTCAGATATCCTTGAATGAATACATCCTGCCATAGCATTAAGTGATAACCCACAGAAAGTGAGAATACATCGGTCAGATATCATTGAATGAATACATCCTGTCGTAGCATTAAGTGATAACCCACAGAAAGTGAGAATACATCGGTCAGATATCATTGAATGAATACATCCTGCCGTAGCATTAAGTGATTACACACAGAAAGTGAGAATACATCGGTCAGATATCATTGAATGAATACATCCTGCCGTAGCATTAAGTGATTACACACAGAAAGTCAGAATACATCGGTCAGATATCATTGAATGAATACATCCTGCCATAGCATTAAGTGATAACCCACAGAAAGTGAGAATACATCGGTCAGATATCATTGAATGAATACATCCTGCCATAGCATTAAGTGATAACCCACAGAAAGTCAGAATACATCGGTCAGATATCATTGAATGAATACATCCTGTCATAGCATTAAGTGATTACCCACAGAAAGTCAGAATACATCGGTCAGATATCATTGAATGAATACATCCTGCCGTAGCATTAAGTGATTACACACAGAAAGTCAGAATACATCGGTCAGATATCATTGAATGAATACATCCTGCCATAGCATTAAGTGATAACCCACAGAAAGTGAGAATACATCGGTCAGATATCATTGAATGAATACATCCTGTCGTAGCATTAAGTGATTACCCACAGAAAGTCAGAATACATCGGTCAGATATCCTTGAATGAATACATCCTGCCGTAGCATTAAGTGATAACACACAGAAAGTCAGAATACATCGGTCAGATATCCTTGAATGAATACATCCTGCCGTAGCATTAAGTGATTACACACAGAAAGTGAGAATACATCGGTCAGATATCATTGAATGAATACATCCTGCCATAACATTAAGTGATAACCCACAGAAAGTGAGAATACATCGGTCAGATATCCTTGAATGAATACATCCTGTCGTAGCATTAAGTGATAACCCACAGAAAGTGAGAATACATCGGTCAGATATCATTGAATGAATACATCCTGCCATAACATTAAGTGATAACCCACAGAAAGTCAGAATACATCGGTCAGATATCATTGAATGAATACATCCTGCCATAGCATTAAGTGATAACCCACAGAAAGTCAGAATACATCGGTCAGATATCATTGAATGAATACATCCTGTCGTAGCATTAAGTGATAACCCACAGAAAGTGAGAATACATCGGTCAGATATCATTGAATGAATACATCCTGTCGTAGCATTAAGTGATAACCTGAGAATACATCGGTCAGATATCATTGAATGAATACATCCTGCCGTAGCATTAAGTGATAACCCACAGAAAGTCAGAATACATCGGTCAGATATCATTGAATGAATACATCCTGTCGTAGCATTAAGTGATAACCCACAGAAAGTCAGAATACATCGGTCAGATATCATTGAATGAATACATCCTGCCGTAGCATTAAGTGATAACCCACAGAAAGTCAAAATACATCGGTCAGATATCATTGAATGAATACATCCTGCCGTAGCATTAAGTGATTACACACAGAAAGTGAGAATACATCGGTCAGATATCATTGAATGAATACATCCTGTCGTAGCATTAAGTGATAACCTGAGAATACATCGGTCAGATATCATTGAATGAATACATCCTGTCGTAGCATTAAGTGATAACACACAGAAAGTCAGAATACATCGGTCAGATATCATTGAATGAATACATCCTGTCGTAGCATTAAGTGATAACCCACAGAAAGTGAGAATACATCGGTCAGATATCATTGAATGAATACATCCTGCCGTAGCATTAAGTGATAACCCACAGAAAGTGAGAATACATCGGTCAGATATCATTGAATGAATACATCCTGCCGTAGCATTAAGTGATAACCCATAGAAAGTCAGAATACATCGGTCAGATATCATTGAATGAATACATCCTGCCGTAGCATTAAGTGATAACCTGAGAATACATCGGTCAGATATCATTGAATGAATACATCCTGCCATAACATTAAGTGATAACCCATAGAAAGTCAGAATACATCGGTCAGATATCATTGAATGAATACATCCTGCCGTAGCATTAAGTGATAACCTGAGAATACATCGGTCAGATATCATTGAATGAATACATCCTGCCATAACATTAAGTGATAACCCATAGAAAGTCAGAATACATCGGTCAGATATCATTGAATGAATACATCCTGTCGTAGCATTAAGTGATAACCCACAGAAAGTCAGAATACATCGGTCAGATATCATTGAATGAATACATCCTGCCGTAGCATTAAGTGATAACCCACAGAAAGTCAGAATACATCGGTCAGATATCATTGAATGAATACATCCTGCCATAACATTAAGTGATAACCCACAGAAAGTCAGAATACATCGGTCAGATATCATTGAATGAATACATCCTGCCATAACATTAAGTGATAACCCACAGAAAGTCAGAATACATCGGTCAGATATCATTGAATGAATACATCCTGCCGTAGCATTAAGTGATAACCCATAGAAGGTCAGAATACATCGGTCAGATATCATTGAATGAATACATCCTGCCGTAGCATTAAGTGATAACCCACAGAAAGTGAGAATACATCGGTCAGATATCATTGAATGAATACATCCTGCCGTAGCATTAAGTGATAACCCACAGAAAGTCAGAATACATCGGTCAGATATCATTGAATGAATACATCCTGCCATAGCATTAAGTGATAACCCACAGAAAGTCAGAATACATCGGTCAGATATCATTGAATGAATACATCCTGTCGTAGCATTAAGTGATAACCCACAGAAAGTCAGAATACATCGGTCAGATATCCTTGAATGAATACATCCTGCCATAGCATTAAGTGATAACCCACAGAAAGTCAGAATACATCGGTCAGATATCATTGAATGAATACATCCTGCCGTAGCATTAAGTGATTACACACAGAAAGTCAGAATACATCGGTCAGATATCATTGAATGAATACATCCTGCCATAGCATTAAGTGATAACCCACAGAAAGTCAGAATACATCGGTCAGATATCCTTGAATGAATACATCCTGCCATAACATTAAGTGATAACCCACAGAAAGTCAGAATACATCGGTCAGATATCATTGAATGAATACATCCTGTCGTAGCATTAAGTGATTACACACAGAAAGTCAGAATACATCGGTCAGATATCATTGAATGAATACATCCTGCCATAACATTAAGTGATAACCCACAGAAAGTCAGAATACATCGGTCAGATATCCTTGAATGAATACATCCTGCCATAACATTAAGTGATAACCCACAGAAAGTCAGAATACATCGGTCAGATATCATTGAATGAATACATCCTGTCGTAGCATTAAGTGATTACACACAGAAAGTCAGAATACATCGGTCAGATATCATTGAATGAATACATCCTGCCATAACATTAAGTGATAACCCACAGAAAGTCAGAATACATCGGTCAGATATCATTGAATGAATACATCCTGCCATAACATTAAGTGATTACCCACAGAAAGTCGGAATACATCGGTCAGATATCATTGAATGAATACATCCTGCCGTAGCATTAAGTGATAACCCACAGAAAGTCAGAATACATCGGTCAGATATCATTGAATGAATACATCCTGCCGTAGCATTAAGTGATAACCCACAGAAAGTCAGAATACATCGGTCAGATATCATTGAATGAATACATCCTGCCATAACATTAAGTGATAACCCACAGAAAGTCAGAATACATCGGTCAGATATCATTGAATGAATACATCCTGCCGTAGCATTAAGTGATAACCCACAGAAAGTGAGAATACATCGGTCAGATATCATTGAATGAATACATCCTGCCGTAGCATTAAGTGATTACCCACAGAAAGTCAAAATACATCGGTCAGATATCATTGAATGAATACATCCTGCCGTAGCATTAAGTGATAACCCACAGAAAGTCAGAATACATCGGTCAGATATCATTGAATGAATACATCCTGCCGTAGCATTAAGTGATTACCCACAGAAAGTCAGAATACATCGGTCAGATTTCATTGAATGAATACATCCTGTCGTAGCATTAAGTGATAACCTACAGAAAGTCAGAATACATCGGTCAGATATCATTGAATGAATACATCCTGCCGTAGCATTAAGTGATTACACACAGAAAGTGAGAATACATCGGTCAGATATCATTGAATGAATACATCCTGCCATAGCATTAAGTGATAACCCACAGAAAGTCAGAATACATCGGTCAGATATCATTGAATGAATACATCCTGCCGTAGCATTAAGTGATAACCCACAGAAAGTGAGAATACATCGGTCAGATATCATTGAATGAATACATCCTGCCATAGCATTAAGTGATAACCCACAGAAAGTGAGAAAACATCGGTCAGATATCATTGAATGAATACATCCTGTCGTAGCATTAAGTGATAACCCACAGAAAGTCAGAATACATCGGTCAGATATCATTGAATGAATACATCCTGCCGTAGCATTAAGTGATTACACACAGAAAGTCAGAATACATCGGTCAGATATCATTGAATGAATACATCCTGCCGTAGCATTAAGTGATAACCCACAGAAAGTCAGAATACATCGGTCAGATATCATTGAATGAATACATCCTGCCGTAGCATTAAGTGATAACCCACAGAAAGTGAGAATACATCGGTCAGATATCATTGAATGAATACATCCTGCCATAACATTAAGTGATAACCCACAGAAAGTCAGAATACATCGGTCAGATATCATTGAATGAATACATCCTGCCATAACATTAAGTGATAACCCACAGAAAGTCAGAATACATCGGTCAGATATCATTGAATGAATACATCCTGCCATAACATTAAGTGATAACCCACAGAAAGTCAGAATACATCGGTCAGATATCATTGAATGAATACATCCTGTCGTAGCATTAAGTGATAACCCACAGAAAGTGAGAATACATCGGTCAGATATCATTGAATGAATACATCCTGCCGTAGCATTAAGTGATAACACACAGAAAGTGAGAATACATCGGTCAGATATCATTGAATGAATACATCCTGCCGTAGCATTAAGTGATAACCCACAGAAAGTCAGAATACATCGGTCAGATATCATTGAATGAATACATCCTGCCATAACATTAAGTGATAACCCACAGAAAGTGAGAATACATCGGTCAGATATCATTGAATGAATACATCCTGCCATAACATTAAGTGATAACCCACAGAAAGTCAGAATACATCGGTCAGATATCATTGAATGAATACATCCTGCCATAACATTAAGTGATAACCCACAGGAAGTGAGAATACATCGGTCAGATATCATTGAATGAATACATCCTGTCGTAGCATTAAGTGATAACCCATAGAAAGTCAGAATACATCGGTCAGATATCATTGAATGAATACATCCTGCCGTAGCATTAAGTGATTACCCACAGAAAGTCAGAATACATCGGTCAGATATCATTGAATGAATACATCCTGTCGTAGCATTAAGTGATAACCCACAGAAAGTGAGAATACATCGGTCAGATATCCTTGAATGAATACATCCTGTCGTAGCATTAAGTGATAACCCACAGAAAGTCAGAATACATCGGTCAGATATCATTGAATGAATACATCCTGCCATAGCATTAAGTGATAACCCACAGAAAGTGAGAATACATCGGTCAGATATCATTGAATGAATACATCCTGCCGTAGCATTAAGTGATAACCCACAGAAAGTGAGAATACATCGGTCAGATATCATTGAATGAATACATCCTGCCGTAGCATTAAGTGATTACACACAGAAAGTCAGAATACATCGGTCAGATATCCTTGAATGAATACATCCTGCCGTAGCATTAAGTGATTACACACAGAAAGTCAGAATACATCGGTCAGATATCATTGAATGAATACATCCTGCCGTAGCATTAAGTGATAACCCACAGAAAGTGAGAATACATCGGTCAGATATCATTGAATGAATACATCCTGCCGTAGCATTAAGTGATAACCCACAGAAAGTGAGAATACATCGGTCAGATATCATTGAATGAATACATCCTGCCGTAGCATTAAGTGATTACACACAGAAAGTCAGAATACATCGGTCAGATATCCTTGAATGAATACATCCTGCCGTAGCATTAAGTGATAACCCACAGAAAGTGAGAATACATCGGTCAGATATCATTGAATGAATACATCCTGCCGTAGCATTAAGTGATAACCCACAGAAAGTGAGAATACATCGGTCAGATATCATTGAATGAATACATCCTGCCGTAGCATTAAGTGATAACCCACAGAAAGTGAGAATACATCGGTCAGATATCATTGAATGAATACATCCTGCCATAACATTAAGTGATAACCCACAGAAAGTCAGAATACATCGGTCAGATATCATTGAATGAATACATCCTGCCGTAGCATTAAGTGATAACCCACAGAAAGTCAGAATACATCGGTCAGATATCATTGAATGAATACATCCTGCCGTAGCATTAAGTGATAACCCACAGAAAGTCAGAATACATCGGTCAGATATCATTGAATGAATACATCCTGTCGTAGCATTAAGTGATAACCCATAGAAAGTCAGAATACATCGGTCAGATATCATTGAATGAATACATCCTGTCGTAGCATTAAGTGATAACCCACAGAAAGTGAGAATACATCGGTCAGATATCATTGAATGAATACATCCTGTCATAGCATTAAGTGATAACCCACAGAAAGTGAGAATACATCGGTCAGATATCATTGAATGAATACATCCTGCCATAACATTAAGTGATAACACACAGAAAGTCAAAATACATCGGTCAGATATCATTGAATGAATACATCCTGCCGTAGCATTAAGTGATAACCCATAGAAAGTCAGAATACATCGGTCAGATATCATTGAATGAATACATCCTGCCGTAGCATTAAGTGATAACCCACAGAAAGTCAGAATACATCGGTCAGATATCATTGAATGAATACATCCTGTCGTAGCATTAAGTGATAACCCACAGAAAGTCAGAATACATCGGTCAGATATCATTGAATGAATACATCCTGCCGTAGCATTAAGTGATTACACACAGAAAGTCAAAATACATCGGTCAGATATCATTGAATGAATACATCCTGCCGTAGCATTAAGTGATAACCCACAGAAAGTGAGAATACATCGGTCAGATATCCTTGAATGAATACATCCTGTCGTAGCATTAAGTGATAACCCACAGAAAGTGAGAATACATCGGTCAGATATCATTGAATGAATACATCCTGCCGTAGCATTAAGTGATTACACACAGAAAGTGAGAATACATCGGTCAGATATCATTGAATGAATACATCCTGCCGTAGCATTAAGTGATAACCCACAGAAAGTGAGAATACATCGGTCAGATATCATTGAATGAATACATCCTGCCATAGCATTAAGTGATAACCCACAGAAAGTCAGAATACATCGGTCAGATATCCTTGAATGAATACATCCTGTCGTAGCATTAAGTGATAACCCACAGAAAGTCAGAATACATCGGTCAGATATCCTTGAATTAATACATCCTGTCGTAGCATTAAGTGATAACCCACAGAAAGTGAGAATACATCGGTCAGATATCATTGAATGAATACATCCTGCCATAACATTAAGTGATAACCCACAGAAAGTCAGAATACATCGGTCAGATATCCTTGAATGAATACATCCTGCCATAGCATTAAGTGATAACCCACAGAAAGTGAGAATACATCGGTCAGATATCATTGAATGAATACATCCTGTCGTAGCATTAAGTGATAACCCACAGAAAGTGAGAATACATCGGTCAGATATCATTGAATGAATACATCCTGCCGTAGCATTAAGTGATTACACACAGAAAGTGAGAATACATCGGTCAGATATCATTGAATGAATACATCCTGCCGTAGCATTAAGTGATTACACACAGAAAGTCAGAATACATCGGTCAGATATCATTGAATGAATACATCCTGCCATAGCATTAAGTGATAACCCACAGAAAGTGAGAATACATCGGTCAGATATCATTGAATGAATACATCCTGCCATAGCATTAAGTGATAACCCACAGAAAGTCAGAATACATCGGTCAGATATCATTGAATGAATACATCCTGTCATAGCATTAAGTGATTACCCACAGAAAGTCAGAATACATCGGTCAGATATCATTGAATGAATACATCCTGCCGTAGCATTAAGTGATTACACACAGAAAGTCAGAATACATCGGTCAGATATCATTGAATGAATACATCCTGCCATAGCATTAAGTGATAACCCACAGAAAGTGAGAATACATCGGTCAGATATCATTGAATGAATACATCCTGTCGTAGCATTAAGTGATTACCCACAGAAAGTCAGAATACATCGGTCAGATATCCTTGAATGAATACATCCTGCCGTAGCATTAAGTGATAACACACAGAAAGTCAGAATACATCGGTCAGATATCCTTGAATGAATACATCCTGCCGTAGCATTAAGTGATTACACACAGAAAGTGAGAATACATCGGTCAGATATCATTGAATGAATACATCCTGCCATAACATTAAGTGATAACCCACAGAAAGTGAGAATACATCGGTCAGATATCCTTGAATGAATACATCCTGTCGTAGCATTAAGTGATAACCCACAGAAAGTGAGAATACATCGGTCAGATATCATTGAATGAATACATCCTGCCGTAGCATTAAGTGATTACACACAGAAAGTGAGAATACATCGGTCAGATATCATTGAATGAATACATCCTGCCGTAGCATTAAGTGATTACACACAGAAAGTCAAAATACAACCCACAACACCAAAGTAAAGCATTTTCTGTATGTACCACAATTGTTTATGGCATCCATATCAAGTGTAAAAGTATAACCCGAATGATGTGTCACCTTCAGGTTCAGTCCATTGATCACACAATGCAATGTCTCTTGATTAATTCAATGATATCTGACCGATGTATTTTGACTTTCTGTGGGTTATTCAATGATATCTGACCAATGTACAATGAGTAACACTGAAGTAAAGCACTTTCTCTATGTGCTACTCTTGTTTATAGCATTCATATCAAGTGTAAAAGTATACTGTTCAATTGGTTTATTTACAAGCCTAGCATGTGGCCTTTCTAATGTGGTCAATTAGCAAATGAAACAGTATACTTTTACACTTGATATGGATGCCATAAACAATATCAAATACTCCCAGTGCACCACACTGGCACATACATGTGATGGAGTTCTCTTATAATCATGTTAACACAATACTGACAAAATCTGTGTTTAATATGGATCTATTTGTTATAATTTCACAGATGGGAAGACTTTTGATGCATTTGTATACTATCATGGTACAGATAATGACGTCATTTCAGAGGATGAAAAGTTTGTCTGTGGAACATTGATACCAGAATTGGAGAGAGGTGGCAAATACTGTATATGTGAACATCAAAGGAACTTCATACCGGGCATAGGTAAAGCATATATGAATATCATGGAACAAAGGCAGTGTCAAATGAAAATAATTTTATATATGTACCAGTTATCATTGTTGTAAAACCATCAGATCTCCTAGCAGTGAATGTTTAGGGAAAGCTGAAGAAATTAGGTTTTATGGGATGGATGGGTCATATAGAGGTACACCACATTGAAATGTCACAGCAGCATCATCATCATCACATATTTGACAAAAATCTTGATATATGAGAGCTGGGATTTCAATTTTACTGTTATACTTAAACTGATACAAAACAAAGAACATTCTCCTGACCCCAACCTCCAACCCCCCCAACCCCCACCCCCACCTCCTCCCCAATATATTGTAGAAGAGAAGCATTTTCTGAAGTGTGAAATGGTCCCTGTAAAAATACTTTTTGAATTTGAACATTACTGAATTCAGTGTGATCATTATCAAAGTTATTGTTCTTTTTAATTTTTAGATTTCCCAACATTATTTTTCTTTCTCTCTCCATACTCCAGACATTTTCATCAATATCATAAAAGCTATTGAGAAGAGTCGTCGAACCATTCTAGTTTTGTCACCTAGTTTCATACAGGATGACTTGTGTCGATTTGTGTTTCTGAAAGCACAGGAAGAAATGTTGAAAAGGAAAACCAAGATGATCATTCCAATCTTGTTTGAAGATATAAGTGAAGTGAGGCAGTCCGATGCCAACATAGACAGTATGCTGAAAGAAATCTCATATGTCACCTGGTCTGGTGATGAAAAAGACATGGCAAAGTTCTGGAATAATTTGAAATATTCTCTGCCCAAGAAACGACCACAAAAAAATGTGTATGTGCAATCATCCCCTACTATGTTAGATCCAAATTAGAAGTCTAATATCTTGGAAAAGGGGACATTAAAATGTACATCTCCTCTCTGTCAATGTGTCCTCTACAGCTGCATTTACACGATGATGTTTTCAAATAAACATACTAAAAATCAGTAATAGAATTTTCATTTTACTGCATGTGTTTACATGATAGGCTGACAAGCATTTTTGATCATCTACACAGAAACACCGAAGATGGAACAATTTAAACCAGATTTAAACTGTAAAGGCAACGTTTTGATATTCTTGTTCTTATATTACAGAGATTTGTTGGAACAGAACATGTGCAATTAGTTATTTTTCCTCACTGATTGTTATTTGCCCATCGCTATAAAGATCATGATGTAAATATTTTTGTGTGTTGTCATTATTTCATTTGTTTTGCTTTCTGTTGGGTTGTTTGATATTCTTTGTGCTATAATGTTTTTCTTTGTTTAGAATTGTTTATTTGTAATATTTGTTAGACAAATTTAAATAAGTATGTGTATTTGATTATTTATTTATATGTACCATTTGTATTTAGTTACTTCCCATATTTGTACGGGCCATGGAAAGTGAACTATTTCTATGGTTGTCACACCATGCCAGAGCATTTTCTTATTAGTGATACTTACTTTTTGTAATGTTATTTGTTATCTTATGTTTGTGGTGGAAATAAATAAAATTAAATAAAATAAAAAGGTGTGTGGTTTGGTATTGAATTTGAAGTGTGCATTCTTAAAATATAGCTAATTACTGTTATTGAAATGTATTTTGAGAGACACATATTCTCACTCAATTCTTACTATAGATATAACAGATAGTGCAGATGTAAAGAATGAACTTTAGTTTGATAATATCTTTGTATGATTCTGGGCTCGAAAGAGTTTTAGTATTGTATGCTTTATGACAGGTGGAGGGGGTTGTTGTTGTATGTGGAGTCATGATAGGTGAATGGTTAGCGTGACCGGATTGGAATCTACAGGTTGCAGGTTCGAGCCCTGTCGCTGCCTGCTGTTTGTTTCTGAGTGGCTAAAGTCCTTGGGCAAGATTTGAACCACGACTGTGCCTCAGTCAACCCAGCTGTACAATTGGGGACCTGGTAGGATATAGGTTGCAATGTGAAGGCTTTAATCCTATGCGCTTAAATGGCTGCAATGGATTGTATGCTCCCTTGGGAGTTGAGGAAGACTAAAGGGCCGTTGTGCCATTCTGATCCAAGCCAGGGGTAATAATTGTAAAGCGCTTTGAGCACGGAGTGGGGAAGCGATATATAAGAACCCAACATTATTATTCATTATTATTGTTGCGGTGTATTTATTTGTAATTGAGGAGAGTTGCAATTATTCTGTCAGTATTTATTTATTTTCTTGTTTTGGACAATTTTTAAGTGGTAATGTTGGTTTCTGACAATTCTTTTTTATTTTGTGTGCCTTCTGACAATTCTTTTTTGTTTTGTGTGCCTTCTGGCAATTGTTATGTGTTACAGCCTCTGACAATTCTTTTTTATTATGTGTGCCTTCTGGCAATTGTTATGTGTTACAGTCTCTGGATATTGCCTTCTGACAATATGTCTTGTTTGCCTTTGGTTTTTGCCTTTGATTTTCTGCCTTAGTTGATTTTTTGCCAGTTGATCGAATCTGACCGATTGATTCTATTGACTCATGTAATTGCCATCAGTGGGATTTCTCCTTCTGGAGTAAATATGTTAGTCTTTGTTTGAAGGGTTGGTGAGTATATGAGTGAGTGTTGTACAAGTGTATAAACTCTGATATTAGTGTTTGTTGGTAAAGTTGATGACTGTAATGTGTTTGAATGTCTGTTGTATCAGTAAGGATGCAAGTGTTGGTTTGAATGTCTGTTACAATTGTCTTCCTCTCCACCTGGATATCTTCAGTTAGTCAAGGCAAATCCATAACATACCAAAAAAGGAAAGGAAAAAAAAAGAAAAAAGTGTTAGATATTGAGATCATGGCTTGAAACAAAGCATCTTGGATTGTTACTCTTTGTTTACTTCTATAAAAGTTGTAAGAATTGGACATCCAACCAATTTCTAATCAAACTAAATTGTGTATGTGTGTGCATCATTTTGAATGAATGTATGTATGTATGTATGTATGTATGTATGTATGTATGTATGACTGTGTATGTATGACTGTGTATGTATGTATGTATGTATGTATGTATGTATGTATGTATGTATATTTATTTGATTGATTTTGGTCATTGAACCTTTAGGGCACAATAACTTATTTGTGTAATTACATATACTTATGGAAACACAGTTTTCAAAAATAATAAATGGCTTTCAGATTTGAGAACAACTTTTTCAGTTAAAGACAAAATTTTGGTTGATATGATATTGTTTGCCAAAGATTGGTGACAATGTAGAAAAATAATGTACAGTGAAAGTTGGTCGTGTATTACACTGTCAGTTACATATGGAAGGAGATTCGATCATGATGGTTGAGAGTGCATCAGATTTGCTGTATACTCATTTGAAGATGAAACATGAAGAAAAAAAATTAAGTGTTGTACATAAAAATTATTGTTTAAAGTTAATTTTTAAACAAAATTTGAACATATTTTACCAGTTATGAATATGAGTTCACAATTTCAGATATGGGAAAGAAGTACATCGGGGATGGCAGGGCAATGGTATATGTAATCACCACAACATGGTGTGCATAACAATTACAAATAGTGCATGCTAGGTCAAAATTGATAACCTTGCAAAAATAGTCAAAAGCATGTCCTACCTGTTATAAAATTTATGTAAGCCGTTGGTTTTTCCGATTTAGGACATGTAATGGCAGTGGCTTGGTGACTGTAAAAAAGTGGACACAGACACTTATGTTATGTTATGTTATTTAAATATTAGTTCAGAATGTGAGATGGCATAGCTTGTGGTGTACAACATTTCTAGCAAAGTACCTTTCCATATAGTACACGTTTTTTTGGACACATCTGGTTCTGGTAATCAGACCCAACTTATGCTACCTCTACCAACTGTTAGCATTTTGTGGGTAATTGAAGACTTGCTTACTAAATTTTTGATCTGAATGACAAGCTCAGTGTGGACTTCGGAAAGCAAAGGATGTCACACACAGCGCAGTAGACTAAACAACAACAACTGTTCTTCTTTATCACACGTAACGTTACTGTTATCCGTCAAGTAAAAGAACAACCCAGCTTGGAAAATAGTGAACTTTGATTTTATATGACATTTATTACTTATACTACAGCCGTATGGCACCGCTTCCTATTGTAATAAATTAAAAATAGTTAATTGCAAATGTATATGATTTGAAAGATCAAAATGGTGTGCCTCACATGGTGAGGTATATATATTTGAACTTCTCCCCGGCCCCTGTGAGTGCTGAAAATGGCCAGTGATTTTTATTGTCTAACGTAATAGTCTCCATCTAACATTTTAGTTGAAATAAGAGTCATTATCAAAACATGCAAAGCTGTACCATTACTTACCCAATGCTTTGAATATCACTGACAAGGTTGGCACAAACCCCATGCGATGTGCTGATAACCTCGACACTTGTACGACTAACCAGCTAACGACCGCTGAGGGCAGCCTTTAATTTCTTTGACACACATGTATGCGACATGTGTGATGGGTGACGTACATTACCGAAAACCATTAATTACCTAAACTTGCTAATTAATATCTGTGGGATGTTTACCAAAACCTAATCAGTTCTTGCCATTACCCTACGGAACATGTCTACCAAATTTCGTTCAAATTGATGCAGCTATTTTTTAGAAAATGGTGATACAGACACACACACACACAGACTACAACCCCTAATACATCTCCTTCCTTATGGAAGGAAGAAAGGTGCTGTTGCACATATGCAAACATAACAACGTAGTTTAAGTATGTGTGTAAGTTTGTCATGGATGGGGTAATAACAATGACTTCCATTCCACACACTACACATACATTACTGTAGGCACACCATAGCAATAACAATGACTTCCACTCCACACACTACACATACATTACTATAGGCACACCATAGCAATAACAATGACTTCAACTCCACACACTACACATGCATTACTATAGGCACACCATAGTAATAACAATGACTTCCACTCCACACACTACACATACATTACTATAGGCACACCATAGTAATAACAATGACTTCAACTCCACACACTACACATACATTACTATAGGCACACCATAGTAATAACAACGACTTCCACTCCACACACTACACATACATTACTGTAGGCACACCATAGCAATAACAATGACTTCTACTCCACACACTACACATACATTACTATAGGCACACCATAGTAATAACAATGACTTCCACTCCACACACTACACATACATTACTATAGGCACACCATAGCAATAACAATGACTTCCACTCCACACACTACACATGCATTACTGTAGGCACACCATAGTAATAACAATGACTTCAACTCCACACACTACACATACTTTACTATAGGCACACCATAGTAATAACAATGACTTCCACTCCACACACTACACATGCATTACTGTAGGCACACCATAGTAATAACAATGACTTCCACTCCACACACTACACATACTTTACTATAGGCACACCATAGTAATAACAATGACTTCCACTCCACACACTACACATGCATTACTGTAGGCACACCATAGTAATAACAATGACCTCCATTCCACACACTACACATGCATTACTATAGGCACACCATAGTAATAACAATGACTTCAACTCCACACACTACACATGCATTACTATAGGCACACCATAGTAATAACAATGACTTCCACTCCACACACTACACATGCATTACTATAGGCACACCATAGTAATAACAATGACTTCAACTCCACACACTACACATGCATTACTATAGGCACACCATAGTAATAACAATGACTTCAACTCCACACACTACACATGCATTACTATAGGCACACCATAGTAATAACAATGACTTCCACTCCACACACTACACATGCATTACTATAGGCACACCATAGTAATAACAATGACTTCCACTCCACACACTACACATACATTACTATAGGCACACCATAGTAATAACAATGACTTCCACTCCACACACTACACATACATTACTGTAGGCACACCATAGTAATAACAATGACTTCCACTCCACACACTACACATACATTACTATAGGCGCACCATAGCAATAACAATGACTACCACTCCACACACTACACATACATTACTATAGGCGCACCATAGCAATAACAATGACTTCCACTCCACACACTACACATACATTACTATAGGCACACCATAGTAATAACAATGACTTCCACTCCACACACTACACATACATTACTATAGGCACACCATAGTAATAACAATGACTTCCACTCCACACACTACACATACATTACTATAGGCGCACCATAGCAATAACAATGACTTCCACTCCACACACTACACATACATTACTGTAGGCACACCATAGTAATAACAATGACTTCCACTCCACACACTACACATGCATTACTATAGGCACACCACAGTAATAACAATGACCTCCATTCCACACACTACACATGCATTACTATAGGAACACCATAGCAATAACAATGACTTCCACTCCACACACTACACATACATTACTGTAGGAACACCATAGTAATAACAATGACTTCCACTCCACACACTACACATACATTACTGTAGGCACACCATAGTAATAACAATGACTTCCACTCCACACACTACACATACATTACTGTAGGAACACCATAGTAATAACAATGACTTCCACTCCACACACTACACATACATTACTGTAGGAACACATGAGAATAAGCTGACCTTATTCTATCTTGACTCTCTGGTGTGAGGTAAAATGTTATTGCAGGTACCAAGAATTACTGAGGTGTTCACAAATGAATGACAAAGGTTGAACATGTTTTTAATAATAGCTACCAAAGTACACAATTACCAGTCCAGATTAGAGATGAATATGTGGTAACTTTTATTACAACATGCAGTGTGGTAATACCTGGTACATACACTTATCAGTATTACTCATAAACAAATATCATTACAATCTCAGAGACTCAAACACATCTGCAAGTGCTGTTCATAATGAAATAACAAATTAGATGAAATTTGCAAACTTATATTCATGTTATTCTCCAATTGCTAATTATCACTAACTAGCTTTGGTTAGCATTGGCAAGATTTGGTTAGCACTGGCCACTACTGGTTGAGACTAAAAAATAAAAATTTCACAAAATGCCTTCAAATAAAGCAATTGCTTGTTGGCTCCTTACTATACAGAACTCATCTTGCATCTAAGAGTTGTTTAAGTTCAACAAACAAACAGTCAAAGGTCATCCTTGCCAACCTTCTCATTTGCATATCCCGCTGCAATCCCTCTCTGTCCTTCAATTGCTTCCACAACAGGAGTTTCACCCAGTTTCTGTTCAAGTCCTTGCCATGAACGAGACGCTAAAAATTCACCTGTTGAAAAATTGCAGAATAAAATTTACATTTAGAAAGTGAAGCCATGTTGAGTATATCTTGGAGTGTACTGGAGTGCTACAGTAATGAATGTATTACAAAGTGTCAACACTGAAATAAACTGGCATGTGAAAACATATTATGAATATTATTCATCTCCATCTATTAATTATCAATTTTTGTCCATTTTATATTTAAAGCTCATTAAGGAATGAAATCATCTTGTTGGTAACATTATTCTGTGAATCAAGACAAGTTATTTAATAGCAGTAAAACATTTTGAGCATCTTGTAGATGAATAGTTTTCCAAATTAGGCATTATTATAGGCCAATGTCAAAATGTGGGTGTAAAAAACATTAGTCTGGTAAATCTAAAGAAAAGGTTGATCCTTAACAAGAAGAACGATCCTCATGACTTTATTGACAAGACCATGGGATTCAAAAATTGGGATTTAAGTCCAATATTACATCATATATACTAGTAGATACCTGCTGTAGAATGCTTAGTAGAGACAGTTAGAACATCATCCCTCTTGACAACTGCACTGCTGCCTGTTACAACATCATCAGCATCCTCTCTTCCAATGTTACGTATCTCACCTGTGATAAGTGACACATCAGTCTGTACTTGTTGTGATGATTCTGGTAGGTCTACATAGCTGTCACCTCCTGTAGATACAATAAGAAAAGTATATGTATACCAATATTACATTAATGCTATTGGGTCGGTCTATATTTTGTATTAAAAGCTTGTCTTTTATTGCATATTATTATCATTGACTATCAAGACATGTAACTTGCATAACAAGTGACATAGTCCCCGCTATGATTGGGTTTTAAGGAACATGAAACCTGCACCATCAAAATGGCTGCCAGGCAGCCATATCGGATTGTATCACGACGAAAATGGATATGCACATGTATGTCATAGAACACTGTGCTAATACCAACTTTGAATGAGATCTGTTCAAGCATGTCTGAGTTATGGCTTTGGACAGGGAATATTCGCAAACAAAATGGCTGCTAGGCGGCCATATTGGATCGTATCATGAAACAAATTGACGTGCATATGTATGCCATAGTATGTTGCCCCTGTACCAAGTTTGAAAAAAAATCTGTCCTGGCATCTCCAAGAAACGGCTCCAGACGGACGGACGGAACCCAATCCATAAGTCCCCATCCCAGACTTTGTCCGGCGGGGACTAAAAATCAGTGACGCATACACAAATTATATTAAAAGTATACCAATATTACATTAATGCTATCCAAATATTAAAAGTATACCAATATTACATTAATGCTAGCCACATATTAAAAGTATACCAATATTACATTAGCAAGGTCTGCAGTAGTTGTAATAAGTACATAGGCTCAGTGACTAACAGGTTAAGTGATATAAGTAGATTTGGATATATCAAAGGCAAGCGATTGAAAGAAGAAATTCGTGTACTGCTGACAGAAATCAAGACCAGCAAGGAAATAAAACTAGACATCAAAGATAGAGATCTCTCACCTGGAAGTAGTTGCCTGAAATCTGTTTCATAATCACCCGTCCACTCCCTGGCTTGGTTACAAGCCAATTCCAATTCAAACGGTGTAACGATTGGTTTGTAAAACTCAGATGAATCAAACAAACTGTTTTCTGGACAGGCAACCAGTACATACACATCCACTTCAGAGAAATTTGCCATCTTGGCTACGTTAACTTTTCCCATCACAAATGTATAACTTTTCTTGCCTGCTTTCTTGATCATTTCCTTAAGTCTTGAAATCACTTTCATGTAGTCTGCGACGCCCAAAGTTCCTGCGACTATGCCGATAACCTGGGCATCTTTAGCTTGTTCTATCTTGTAATACCTCTTCATTAATGCTTTATTGATGTTTATAGTTTCCTGACGACCTGTCCTTGTTTCAGGGTCATAACTGTAGAACTTACAAAGGTTGAAGGTCATCATGAGGTTTGTTAGAGTCAGGCTTTCTCCTCCAATGTAAAACATGGCATAGTCGACAATGGATTTTTCATTTTGGAGCGTAAATTGTCGCCCAAATTTTGAAACTGTTCTTGGTTCATCTTCAGCAGTTGAAGTAGTATCTCCATCTACAGAAGACATTTTAGCTGACAAGCTATCGGTTTCCTCTTTATTGGCTATACTTTCAAAATTTCCTGAAGCTGGATCGTTTACCTTTGCAATTTTCACATTTGGGTAAAGATGCTTGATTTTGTCTGCTAACAAGTCTACAAAAGAAACCACAATAAAGTTTGGTAGGAAGGTGACATTATGAATTATTGTAAATACTGCCCTCTAGTGGTGGACTAATAATGTAGAGTGTGTTCTTTTAAATATTGAGATCAGATTTGAAGTGTACACAGCTTTGCATCTGCATTCCTACCCTATTACATTGAAGAATGCATGTTCTACGTCCAAAATCTGTATTCTCCCCATTGCTAACTCCTCTGTGATAATGTAATGACTACTTTAAACAAGAATGCCACTTCAGGCAACTGGTATTTTCACAAACTATGAGTTATTGCGAGTCATTTCATCATTTCACATCACATAAATTATGCGCAACTGCCAAGAAACACCAAATTGAAAATCTATTTCACTTCTATTTGTTCTCACACAGGTCAAATGTTGCTTCATGGGACTTGGCATACATACATATTTATTAGATTCACACTGAATATTTATGACTCCTAAGTGTTTATTAGCTTAGATAAATAGTTATGAACATTCAGTGTGCATCTAATGCATTTGTATGTCTGTTAAGTCCCTTAAGGCAACTGTGGGTCATTAGGAGAACAATAAATGTTAAATATAGTTTCAATTTGGTGTTTCTTGGCAATCATGCAAAATGTATACAATGTGAGATCATGAAATGGCTCTCCAGAACCCAAAGTTTATGGAAATACATCTATATCCTGGAGTGGCATTCCCCTTTAACAATTACTTTGTTCATCTTTACTCTCCGATTTTAAATGTGAAAGTAATATCATCCCATCCATAGCATCCCAAATACCAATACCACTGCACAACTATAGTGTGTCAGCAATTTAGTACATATGGTAAGACACAGAACTGACTACAAACATTATTATGTCAACTTACCAATAGCATGTGCATAGACGAAATCATACATCAACACAATGTCACTGTCTTTATCTGGGAAAAGTTGTTGAAATGTACTGAAGCAGTGTTCTACATCAATGTCTTGCTGTCCAAAGACATAGAGAACAGGAAGACGACGTGTTGGACTTAGACATGATTTCCCATAGTGAATGATACAGTCGGCGCTGACATGTTGAGCAGCGACTTCATCAACACAACAACTAGAATAGGAAAAGATTAAAATTATCATTTATCTGTTTCACAAGTTAGGAGCCACAGGGTCATGAGAATTATTGAAATCACTTGTCCCACTAGAGGGTGTCCTACATATTGACACAACAAAATAAACAAACTGTCACTTTGATTACTTCATTAAAATAAAAACTGAAATATTGGAAAGTTCTACATTGGCCTCATTGACACTTTTTCCAATAAATTCACATTAACAATGATACATTTTTTGTACAGTTTGAATTTGAGTCGGTATAAAGACTAATTAACAACTCAACTTACAAATTGATATCTTACCTTCCATATGATGTATCACCCAAAACATAATATTGTGAAGTCGTTTGCTTGTCTAATTCAGTTGCTATAGCAACAGAATCTACTAAGAGTGAATCAGGAAATTGTAAGGCCACCTGCAAATGGTATAAAATAGAATATATGGGAAAAGATATTGTATTTGATGTGTACATCAGCAATTTCCATAGAGGCTTCAAAAATGGGCTTAATTTATTTGGATGCCAGGAGGGCGGTCGTCCTTCCTGAAGGCAGAGATTTTCACATTCACCAGCTAAAATGGTAGTCTTGTACATGTATATCAAATCAAGTATTAATTTCATTTCATAAAAAGGGCTGTGAGAAATTTCAAGAGTACTTCATGCCAATGCAATACATGTGTGGAACTGGATGATGGATGAATAGGTCACAGCCAATTTTCTAGTTCTGTCATCTTCTTTTCCTTACTTACCCTTTGGAATTTGTTTGACTTGACATAATCCACACATCTTTGGATTTCATATACTGTATTTACATCATCCTGTATCTTTTGCACAGAGTCAAGTAATACTTTTCTTTGAATGGCTTCAATTCCATCATTACTGAATGCTGCAACACTGGTAGTCATGTTTAGATGTATGGAGACATCAACAATGATTCTGAGAGTGAAGAAGTTAATTCATTTAATGTTTTGTGTAAAACTGAAGATTTCTAATGTTATTTGTTTCATACTAATAAGTGTTCCATGGAGTTTATGAAACCAAACATTACTAGAAAATTAATATTACAAAAAGCTCACACTGAGTCACAGAGATAAATAGTATTAATACAATGTAGCCCAGCTGGCTGTCATATTCACTCCAGCTACATTTGCACTAGATGGGCATTGATTGTAATCAGAGAAACTGCCTTCACAGACAGATTCTATGAGCACATACCAATTTCGACATTTTTGGTGAAAATACATTCTGAATTTATATATTTTGATCAAAGTACGTGTACCTGTACATGTACGTATGTAATTATTTCACATAGTACTAGATTCATATTCGATGTATTGCTACGGTGTCGTCGTCATCTGATGTGTAAGTCGGAGACTACCGACGACACCCTAGCAATACGTCCAGAGGTAGTACTGTACAATGTACTGTACTAGGACAACTAAATTGCAGCATGGTCGTACCATGATTGGTCGTATGTGAATATTAACACATGACACAGACAAGTAACATAGTATGTCGCAACCCCGGAGCGTTGGGAAATAAGGCATATGGCGTATTTTTCGATATTATCGACAGTTATTATGAACTAGATTCAAACATAGCGTACGTTAGGTCAATAGTATCATGTTGGTACTCTTAAAATTACGCAGAAAATGTCAATAATCTGAAGAAAACGCTCGTACGTACAACTCACCTAATTTCCAATGGGCGCAGACATCTTGAAACGCAATGCATCATGGTTGACATTGCGCATGCCCAGATATAGCCAACCGTCATTCGGCGCCATTTTCAATATTTTGATTTGCGACCGACACTTACGCATTTTCCGCCAACTTTTCGCGTTGAAACTCTGATTTACAAAAGATAACTTATTTATGGGTTTATAAAGATGTGGATCAAGGAAATCGTTGTTGATGGCTTTAAGTCGTACGCCCAGAGAACAGAAATCAAGGGCTTCGATCCGTTGTTCAACGCCATCACTGGTTTGAATGGCAGTGGCAAGTCCAATATTTTGGATTCGATTTGTTTCTTGCTTGGAATCACTAACCTTCAGCAGGTAACTTGGATTTTAGATTAATTTTATACTTTTATCAGATGAGGTTTGGGTAATTATGAAGTATCGTGTATTCGTGTATCGTTTCAAGTTTAGGAAATGAATGACTGGTGTTGTCAATGTGATTGGCATAACAAACGCTACAATTATTGCAGCTATGTCTTCATCATCTCAATGAAACATTCGACGGTGAATGATCAAGACGTGTCGTGTGTTATTTGGAGCGTAAAAACAAACAAACAACACATATTAAACCATGGCATAAGTATTTCAAAGTTAATGGTACACCTTATACATGGCTTCAAGACATTGTCAGATCGTGAACGATGGAAGTATACATTGTATTTGTCAGATCATGGATGATGGAAGTATATCTGTTAGATCATTGACGGTGGAGATATATTTGTAGAATAGAAGGAACCTCTGAAAAGGTTAAGGTACCTCCAATACTAAGATAAGACCCCAGACTGAAGTCTTAGAGTTAGACCATGAGGGTGGTAAGAACCTTAGTGATTACAATGTATTTACAATCACAAATGTAAGGATATTTCATATATCAAATATATACACACACACACTAATAAATAAATAAATATATATATATATATATATACAAACACATACATACATACATACATACATACGAATGTAAGTGTCTCGCTAGAGAGAACAGTGCTCGATGCAAATATTAGTAGCAGAGCATTATAGACTTAATTCAAAAGAATAAGGATGTAATAAGTCGTTACTAAGAGTTTCACGCTTCGAGTGATCTTCAGACTCAGACATACACACACACATATATATATATATATATATATATATATATATATATATATATATATATATATATATATATATATATATATATATTGTGCGATCATCAGACATTGTGCAATCATATATATATATATATATATATATATATATATATATATATATATATATATATATATATATATATATATATATATATACAATATAAGTGACTCAATAGATAGATATCAAAAGTTAGAAGTCGTCCTTAGATTTGTTGTTAAACTTAAATACTAAGTCTTAAAACTACTATTAATATTCTTTTCTTATTTAATGATGCCAGGTCCGAGCCAGTAATCTACAAGAACTTGTATATAAAGGCGGACAAGCTGGTGTAACCAAGGCAACTGTGACTATCACCTTTGACAATGCAGATAAGAAACAAAGTCCAGTTGGTTATGAAGGCTATGATGAGATCACTGTTTCTAGACAGGTACATTTACCTAATATTCTAATGTTCTTTAGTTCATGCACTGTGATTACAAGCCTTGTCTTCAAAGTAACTTGTTTCAAATCTGACAAGGAATTGCCACAGACCTTTATTAACATAAAAACCTATTCTTTCTTTCTTAAGAAAAATTGATTTGATACATATACAAAGTGCTTTTTCAACAAAAATTAAATTCCTGAGGAAGGTTTTTTGTAAAGAGCTAAAATATCACAATAAAGATTTTTTTATAAAAAAAAACAGTTTTGATCATCCAATCTCATCAAAATTGTCACCACTGTGTAAGCTCACTTTTGGATAACACTTAACAGTAAAGAAGCCTGATGACCCATTATGTGTGTGTGTGTGTGTGTGTGTGTGTGTGTGTGTGTGTGTGTGTGCATGTACCTGTACATATGACTATGTATGTATGTATGTATGTATGTATCATATGTATGTATGTATGTTCAAAACATTTAACTTTCTTCTATGTTTTCAGGTTGTTATTGGTGGTCGTAACAAATACCTGATAAATGGCAGTAATGCTCAGAACACAAGGGTACAAGATCTCTTCAGATCTGTTCAACTGAATATAAATAATCCACATTTCCTCATTATGCAGGTAGGGATGTCTCGATTCTATTCACAGTTACAGAAATGGTATTTTATCAGTCACTTATGATGAAACAAAAGTGATACAGATTTTGAAATCATAGTATTGATTTAGTAAATATTATCAAATGTAAATCTTTGGGGTGGGGGAAAGTGTCATGGTTAACTAGTTATAAGTTATGGTTTTACACTGGTTGATTTATACAAATGTCTGAAAGCTAACATTTTAATAAATTTTAAAAGCAAGTACAATATTGAACACCTTAGTCACTAGCAAGTGGATTTAATAATTCTATATTTTTCTTCCTTTCAGGGTCGTATTACTAAAGTTTTAAACATGAAGCCTCCTGAGGTAAGTCTTATATTCTCATAATAATATTTGTATTACACCTGACTTCAGGAAATTATCCCAAATTCTTGGAAGTTGGTCATGATGATGCCCTCTGTAAAGGTTTGTAAAGTCTGTATATGAATTGCATCCTTAATCCCCCTCCTAAACCTGTATGGCTTTGTTATAGGCAGTGGTTAAGGAAGGATATCCCCCTCCTAAACCTGTATGGCTTTGTCATAGGCAGTGGTTAAGGAAGGATATCCCCTCCTAAAACTGTATGGCTTTGTCATA
This sequence comes from Glandiceps talaboti, assembly GCF_964340395.1. Lineage (NCBI taxonomy): Eukaryota > Metazoa > Hemichordata > Enteropneusta > Spengelidae > Glandiceps > Glandiceps talaboti. The sequence continues at coordinate 28,406,942 of NC_135554.1, read as the reverse complement.
GGCAGTGGTTAAGGAAGGATATCCCCCTCCTAAACCTGTATGGCTTTGTCATAGGCAGTGGTTAAGGAAGGATATCCCTCCTAAAACTGTATGGCTTTGTCATAGGCAGTGGTTAAGGAAGGATATCCCTCCTAAAACTGTATGGCTTTGTCATAGGCAGTGGTTAAGGATGGATATCCCCCTCCTAAACCTGTATGGCTTTGTCATAGGCAGTGGTTAAGGAAGGAATTGATATACAACCTTAACAACGTTCAACAAACCAAGATGTGGACATAAGCAACTAACGAGAATTTAGAAAAACGTGTGATGACTTCAGAAAACACTAATGAAGCCATGGGTGATAACTGGTGAAAGCTTTGGTGATCTATTAGTATTTCTTGGTGCTAGATAAAGATAAATTTATCAACATAGACGTTTGCACAGATGAGCTTTCATCATATTACCCTACCGGTAAGACAACTTATTGCTGGGCTACTAGAAAGTCATTTTGTCATGTTTTTTATGGCAGTGCATAATGATAAAGTTTTTCAGAAAGTCGATCAATATATTTCAAATTAACATAAAACACAAAGTTGCAATATATCCTACTTCATTATACAAGTTACATGTAATAAAATTGCAATACGATGATGCAATAAGATGATTTTACAGCTTATAAAATACCCCAATCCACTCACCTCAACAGATCATTGCATGTAGTGTAGGTAAGTTCAACAACTGTATATTGCTTATACCTATCAGATCCTGGCCATGATAGAAGAAGCAGCTGGTACCAGTATGTATGAACAGAAGAAAGCATCGGCACAGAAAACCATTGAGAAGAAAGACCACAAATTTAAAGAAATCAACAATGTAAGTTTGTTAGTATTTTTTCCTCCAAGTCACTTAAAAATTATGTAAGAACTAAAATGTATGTATGTTGTAATTGTTGTGTACACTTTGTTGTTGTAATCTTGTTGTCAAGAGATAAATAGATGGAACTGCCTACGTCTGTGGTCAGGGGACAGTCCAGTGATTTTAACACTCCAAATTGGATTTAATTTGTCCCCCCCCCCAAAAAAAAAAAAAGAAAAGAAAAGAAAAAAGCTTGTACCATTTTTCCTGTAGTTATCTGTAATCCCTACAGTTGAATTTTTAAGCAGAAAGTCACCTATGATGAAAAAGTGAAATATTACACTAGCTAGAATCTGTAACTGATTTACAGTGACTACACACTGTGACACACACACACACACACACACACACACACACACACACACACACACACACAATCACACTACAAGAATCAAGTCACCAACTGTACATCTGATTTTATCTCAAACTATCAGATTCTAGCTGAAGAGATTACACCAACCTTGAAGAAACTTAAAGATGAAAGATCATCTTATCTAGAGTTCCAGAAAGTACAGAGAGAACTGGACCACTTGAGTAAGATACATATAGCATATCAGTTTGTATGTGCTGATGAGACCAGTAAACGTTCTGCTGAAGAAATGGAAGAAATGATCAAGGCAATGGCTAAACTTAGAGACAGTTTAAAAGAGGTAAAATAGTTGCAATTAGTGCATCTGTATTGTTGTATAGTTTTGTCTAGGTTAGAGGTTAACATGGTTAGGACTTTAGGTTAGGACACCATTTGCCATATTAGGGCAAAGTGTACCAGGGCTTGATATGGAAAATTATTGCATGGGTTTGATGCAATCTCCATTGAGTTAGATTGGAAGCAATACTGGGTATATAATAAGTTATGTTATGAGCTGTTGCCATTTTAAATTCAGAGTTTTAATTGTGTGTGATTAGAATCGTATTTTATAGAGCTTTTACATTGTGTGATATTTGATTGACATATGCCTTTGTATATATGTCTTTGTGATGCTTGTGTTTTTAGGACCTGTGATGCCAAAAGGAAATTTTCCATATGTTTTTAACAAATGGACAATAAAGATTATTATTATTATTATTACGATGTGTAAATACAAGTTTGGAGTTCTGACATTAGTAAGTGCTTTTAATAGTAAGCATAGTGCTACAAGTATTTTTTAATATTCAGCAAATATTAATCAAGTCTTGAAACTTGTTTGTCTTTCTGTTTTCAATCAGATTGATACTAAAGTTGCAGAAGTGACAGAGTCCATCAAATTACTGGAGAAAAAGAGGGATACAGAAGCGGGAGGTGCCATGGAAAAACTAGAATTAGCTCTCGGAGAGGTGCAGAAACAAGATGCAAAGGCACAGGCTGCAGTAGACAATAAAAAAGAGTCACTGAAAACTGAGAAGAAAAAGAAAAAAGACCTTGAAAAGAATTACAAAGAGGTAAGAACTACTGTACAGTAATTGGAATGGATAGTTTTTATGAAACCATATCATTTGTTCTGAACTGACTGTCCAGACTCTCTGGCCCTTGTAGCCAACAATTTCAACAAGTACATGTATATCCTCTATGGCAAGGTTAGAAATACCATAAGGCCCAAAAAAAAAATATGTCTGGTTCTGGTCAGCGCGCGCGTGCCCTGAATACCCCCGCGTCGATCCTTTTTTTTTCGATAATTTTTGCTTTCCCGTTCCTTATTTACAATTCCCCGTCGATCAACACTGTATGCAAGGCTAGCGGAAAAATTTAACTCGTGTGATGGCGCGCTTCTATTTGGTAACGGGTACCCTTTTCTTCTAGTACTGTTGCATACCCATAACCCCCCATACGATATGTGTACGTAATATGTACGATGAGCGTGTTGATGGGAATCACGGGAAATAGTGTGTTCATTGTGCTAGGTGGTAAACCGCTCACATGTTTCGAAAATGTCTGAAGTTTGAGTACGTCGCGTGAGTAATCGAAATGTTGATATCAATTCAGCTGACTTTCGAGGTGTTCATAGTTCTGGTGATCGTTTCGTTCTGCCTTCTGAATACAAAGATTTTCCTGTAGCATAAGCAGTTAGCTCTGGATGTATGCGCTACGATGTTCGACACGTCTTTCCATCTGCGATGAGATGGAAAGACGTGTCGAACATCGTAGCGTATACAGACTGCGTATCAGACTGATGATGGACGGTGCTCGAAAGAAAACACTGCCTCCTCTACGTCTGTTGGACAGACCTATTTCTCGTTATTTAACGTTACAAGTTGCACAATGACATTATACAGTGGTTGCAAGGCAAGACTCATTATTATCTTGGATGGGATTATAACTGCAAATCACTGGGCGATAAGATAAATTTGTAAATGTGACTAGTGATGCCCTGATGGATGATTGATCCGCATCATACAAAACTTGCCACACAACAGTGCCAACTTCCAGAGTTGTATGACATCTTCCGAGAGCATGTAAAGTGTCAAAAATGTGTATTTACTAATTTGCGAAAAAAAAAAAAAAATTAGGGAAAAAAAAAAAAACGCGCGTCGTCGCACCACTTTAGAAAGTTTACCCTGACCAGAACCAGATTTTTTTTTTTTTTGGCCTAACACTGAAAGATGGAGGTGACACAAGTGTTTATATGGTAAGAAAATATCATTTATCACAGATAATGTAGTTAATTGTAAGAGATTTTTAGCTGAATGTAGCAAACTGACTATAGTTCTACATACTAGTGTAGTTGTAATAGATTTTTAGCTGAATGTAGCAAACTGACTATAGTTCTACATACTAGTGTAGTTGTAATAGATTTTTAGCTGAAAGTAACAAACTGACTATAGTTCTACATGCTAGTGTAGTTGTAATAGATTTTTAGCTGAAAGTATCAAACTGACTATAGTTCTACATACTAATGTAGTTGTAATAGATTTTTAGCTGAAAGTAACAAACTGACTATAGTTCTACATGCTAGTGTAGTTCTAAAAGATTTTTAGCTGAAAGTGACGAACTGACTATAGTTCTACATACTAGTGTAGTTGTAAGAGATTTTTAGCTGAAAGTAACGAACTGACTAGTTCTACATACTAATGTAGTTTTAAAAGATTTTTAGCTGAAAGTAACAAACTGACTATAGTTCTACATACTAGTGTAGTTGTAAAGATTTTTAGCTGAAAGTAACAAACTGACTATAGTTCTACATACTAATGTAGTTCTAAAGATTTTTAGCTGAAAGTAACAAACTGACTATAGTTCTACATGCTAATGTAGTTGTAATAGATTTTTAGCTGAAAGTAACGAACTGACTATAGTTCTACATACTAGTGTAGTTGTAATAGATTTTTAGCTGAAAGTAACAAACTCACTATACTTCTACATGCTAATGTAGTTCTAAAAGATTTTTAGCTGAAAGTAACAAACTGACTATAGTTCTACATACTAATGTAGTTGTAATAGATTTTTAGCTGAAAGTAACAAACTGACTATAGTTCTACATACTAATGTAGTTCTAAAAGAATTTTAGCTGAAAGTAACAAACTGACTATAGTTCTACATACTAATGTAGTTAATTGTAAAAGATTTTTAGCTGAAAGTAACAAACTGACTATAGTTCTACATACTAGTGTAGTTGTAATAGATTTTTAGCTGAATGTAGCAAACTGACTATAGTTCTACATACTAATGTAGTTGTAATAGATTTTTAGCTGAAAGTAACAAACTGACTATAGTTCTACATGCTAGTGTAGTTCTAAAAGATTTTTAGCTGAAAGTGACGAACTGACTATAGTTCTACATACTAGTGTAGTTGTAAGAGATTTTTAGCTGAAAGTAACGAACTGACTAGTTCTACATACTAATGTAGTTTTAAAGATTTTTAGCTGAAAGTAACGAACTGACTAGTTCTACATACTAATGTAGTTCTAAAGATTTTTAGCTGAAAGTAACAAACTGACTATAGTTCTACATACTAATGTAGTTTTAAAAGATTTTTAGCTGAAAGTAACGAACTGACTATAGTTCTACATACTAATGTAGTTTTAAAAGATTTTTAGCTGAAAGTAACGAACTGACTAGTTCTACATACTAATGTAGTTGTAAAAGATTTTTAGCTGAAAGTAACAAACTGACTATAGTACTACATACTAATGTAGTTGTAAGAGATTTTTAACTGAAAGTAACGAACTGACTAGTTCTACATACACAGAAATTATGGTAATGTCATCTTGATAAATTCAGTCAATGAAGTTGATTTCATTCAATCTTTGTAGTCAATATCTGAAAACAAACTCCTCGTGATTATAGCAGGCATTGACTTTGAGTCATGGAAATTTTGAGCTAAGATTAAGTCTGTCAGATGATACAACCCACTTGTATTACATCAACAGGATCAAGGAACTTTGAAGGCCAAAGAAAAGGAAGTTGAGAAAATCAACAGTGGTTTTGTCAAATTGCAAGAGAAAAGTCAAAGTGATGCTGCGGCTGTAACTGCAGCACAGAAACATTTTCATGCTGTGTCTGCTGGTTTGTCTAGTAATGATGATGGTGAAGATAAAACACTTGCTGACCAAATGATGGGTATGTTGATATATTTATTTCATCAGGCTTAGTACATTTTAACACATTTTTAGGTATATTACAGTTGTATGTAAAGGGACAGTCTGTAAGTGTATGTTCATTGGTGATCACTTTTGTTTCAAACTGAAATATAAGGGGATATATTATTTCAGCTACTGAAACATATTGAATCATATCCAGCACTTGGTATAATTCTCAGTAATAAGTCATGCATGTATATTATATAAAAATGACATGACATGGTTTTGGGTCTTCCAAAGATTTTAAGATAAAGCACTAACAGTCTGACTTTTCAAGCCTCTTTGTATGGCTGTCTGTTGGTGCTGACTGAATTTGAAGAGTGGTGGACAATCACTGTTTGGAGATCCTTGAATTTGCTTCTTTGTAACTTAGAGCAACTTTCGTCTGTATTTTGTACGTTAAAAATTGTCCTCGATACAGACTGATATTTTTATTTCAATGTTTTTTTGTAATTGTTTTTTTTTATCAAATGAAACTAAGATGCCAAGAACCAGATCAGTGAAGCTGAGACAAAAACCAAGCAGGCTCAGATGAAACTGAAAGTATCACAGAGTGACATAAAAAAGAAACAAGCAGAGTTGAAGAAAACAGAAAAGGAATATAGTAAAGATAAAGATGCCTTTGAAGCAGTGCAGAAAAACAAAACAAAACTAGAAGTGAGTATTTGGTTTATCAACAAAATTAAACAAGTATTGTTTATATGTGTTAACATGAGAGTGAAAAAGCCTCCTACAGATCGTACCTTAGGAGCTAGGAGGGTTTTAACTTCTATGCTGTAAATGCAAACATATTCCAAAACTGTCTGGACTGTAGTTACAATACAGTTCAAGGGTTGCTTTCCATATGGGTTAGCCTCAGGCTTACTCAGAGCCAACAGCAAAATGATTTTGTGTGAACACCAGGCAGCAATATCACAAACCAGTGCAAAAAAACCTACTGAACTAGGAAAGGAATGTTCATAACACTGATAAGTCTACCAACCCCATTAATTTTCCTGAATATATATGTGTGTGTGTGTGTGTGTGTGTGTGTGTGTGTGTGTGTGTGTGACCATGTTTGATTCCAACTAGCATTTACTATACTTTCCTACATGTAATTGCAAAGCTGTCCTCATTAGGGGTACCTGAGGTAGGGCATGGACAAATGATACATATGTATGATTGTAAGTTAAATAACTGTGTGTATAATTAATCTTCTAGGATGAGATGAAAAAGTTGAACTTTGACGAAGGAAGAGATGAGGAACTCGCATCAAAGAAAAAGAAATTGACTGAGACAGTATCCAAGTTACGAAACCAAGCAGACACATTGGAAGCCAGGTAAGAGTGACTTAGAATCAAATGAAATATGATATGTGTTTATTTCAGTTTTTTTGTTTGAAAATGTTTCATGTGCAATCAATGAAAAGATTGTTTGTAGAGGTAACGTGTGCTTTGCAAAATAGTATTATTTTTTGTAATTTGTTTGTTTTTACAAATCCCAATTTGTCTTTCTTTGGCTATTAAATGATATTTCATCAAATGATAAAGCTCAAAATGTGCCCTGGTATTAAGTAAAAAAATATGTATTTCTGTAAAAAAATAAAAAAAATAAAAAAAATTCAATGTTTGATATTAAAAGACAAAAGGCATTAGTGCTGCTTTATGCTAATGTACAAAAGGACTATGGATGTGATCAAAGAAAAGCAAGTTACCTTACCACTATTAAACATTCACAGATCTTGGAAATACTATGACAACTCCATGACACACGAGTGCAAGTAATCTCATGTACATATGTAATATTAATTAGTAACTCTGTGTCATTTCATTATTTGTGTTATGTAGATTCCCTAACTTACAGTTTGAATACAAAGATCCTGAGAAAAATTTTGACCGTAGTAAAGTGAAAGGTTTGGTGGCTCAGTTGATCAAGGTCAAAGATGTCAACACAGCAACAGCTTTAGAAGCAGCAGCTGGTGGCAAGGTAATTACAGATTTATTAATTCACTGTCACAAACAATTTACAATGTCAAGTTTAGAACCAAAATTTAGCATATGAATGTATGATGTCAATTATGTTGTCCAAAGTTTGTACAGGGATGTTTTGGTGATATGTGTACTAATATGACTTATCAAAAGTGCAAATGCTATAAAATGTAGAATCCTTTTACCACAGGGACAATACATCAAGTCTTTCAGAAATTATGTCCATTTCATTCATTACTGTCTTGAGGATAGCGATATACAGTTGTAGAAAATAATCACATTTCTTTTTCTGTCTTTCTTTCTTCTTTTTTTGTGCTTGTCAGTTGTACAACGTTGTAGTAGATGATGAAGTGACAGCCAAGAAACTGTTACAGAAAGGACAACTAAAGAGACGATATACTTTTATTCCTCTAAACAAGATTGCTACCAGGAGTATAAACCCAGATGTTGTCAAGAGAGCTGAAAGCCTTGTAAGTTACCATGACAACACATGTTTTGTTGTGCTTTGGATTTAGTCTGTAAGGTACACCATGACAGGGCGCCCTCACACGTAAGTCAACCCTTTTCATAGAACAGGCCAGTGAGGGCAGAGTGACACACACCATGTATCTTACAATCTACTTTGGATTAAGATGGAAAGAAATTGGAAAAAAAATCTCAACTATAACTGAGTATAACAATGGCTGTAAACGGCTGGGAAATAATTAATTACTTGAAAGCTTAGAAAGTTATGGCAACTTTTGTTTTCTTGTGATTTGAGTAAAAATACATTTTTTTAAATGAATAACTTTCAATGGTAAAACTCTGAAGTAAGTATTGGTAAAATTGATAGATTTTACTTATTAGGTTTAAATCAATACATTTGCTATAGTAAACTATAATCAAAAATTATTATTCATAACAAAAATAATGGAACCAATGTATAAAAATTTGTCTTCTCTCTAAAGATTTGAGCAACATAGATAAATATGTTCAAAGAAGATTCGCCAAATATGTTTCTTGGTTTCTGTAGCCTAGAATCCATTATGTGAGATTTTGTTCTGCTCTTCCGTTACCATGCCTGGTATTTCGCTATCAATCTATTGCTTTAATGATCAGAAAACAGGTGCAAATTCTCATGAGGTTTTTAATTCTTACAGCAGTGAGATGGCACAGATAGTGTCACCACGTTATTAGAACCAACTGGGAGGGTTGAGCAAGTGTTTTTCCAACTATAGAGAAAACATGGTGCTAACGTCGTCCTTTCCAACTAAGCCACCATGCTTGGCAGGTTACTACCATGCTTCAAAAGTGTTTTTAAAATACTAGTACTATCCTTGAGCTTTAGTAATCTTTGAATGACAATATCATAATAATACTTTCACATGAAGAGAAATGGCTAATCCTCAATGTACATGTGTGTATGTGTTAAAATAAACATGCCAGACAGTGACTTTGTTCCAGTGTTGAAGACATGCATATTCATATGCTGATCACCATGCAAACAAATATGCAAATTGCCATGGTCACCATCCTTGCAATCTATCCTGGGGAGAACACTGAGCTTTATGATGTAAACATGATTATCATATACAACACCATTGTGAGAAATCCAGTCTAATGTTAAGTTTGAATATATAGTCAATATACATGTACAGCAAAATGCTAGGTGTGGTATGGTAAAAGCCAGAGCAAAATGCCCACACTACTGTATTCTAGGGTATGGATTTCTCTGAAATTACATTGTGTTCATTTTGAAATATTATAACATATCTATTGGCTTGTTATGTTCAGGTTGGTAAGGAGAATGTCCACACAGCATTGTCACTTGTAGAGTATGACAAGAGTGTTAAAGCTGCCATGGAGTATGCATTTGGTACAACATTGGTGTGTGACAGTCTACAGAATGCAAAGAAGGTAGTAACTCATTATCTAAACACTGTTTTCATCAGAAGCCAACAGTTAGAGAAATCTGTGAGACCATGTTTGCAAGCTGGACATTTAAAGGGGAGATATATTTTCAATAAAAGAAATGGGAGCAAATTAATCCTACATGTATGGTGCATGATACAGATGTCATATGTGAATGACTTCTCCTGTTACATTGTATGACACTGACTGCACAATCACAGCTGTGTTAGAACTCAATAAAAACAACAAAGTTCTATCATGATATTATAAAGTACTCTATACACTGTGTTATGTATACAAAATGTACTAGTAAAAGGTCCCAAACAGAGTTTGCATTGGAAAAGTGTATTATTTAGATTTATCCACTTTTAACTTGAAAGATGTAGTCATTGTTTCCGCTGGATAACAAGAGTTTACATAAATGGTCCAACAACTGGATCTTTCAGACTAATCCTCTTTGAGCACAAAAAAAAATTGTTTAAACAATGATCAGAATGATCTTTTACTATGCCTCATCGTAGATGTGATATTTATTTATTTATTTAAACTTTATTTAAAGAGGGTTAAAAATCATACAGATAACCTGATTAGCTAAAAGCTAGTCTTCCCCAGTGCCCTCTAAAGTGGTATAGTTGTGACTTTTTAAACAATGATCAGAATGATCTCTTATTGTGCCTCATCATAGATGTGATATAGTTGTGACTTTTGTTTGCGAGTACCTATATTAGATAATAATGTTGTCTTTCTAGGTATGTTATGATCCTAAGGTCATGACCCGAACTGTGACCTTAGGTGGTGACCAGTATGACCCCACTGGTACTCTCTCTGGAGGTCAGTAATAGTTATTTTCTTCTTCTCTTTGATTTTGTAGTATTAAATTGACTTAATCATCATTAGCAATTAGATGGAAAGTCATCAGATTGGACATGTCAATTCTCTATGCTACAGGGTTAAGCAAAGGTGTTTGATCTTTCAGTTGTTGTGCACTAGAAACCATCATAATACCACAGGTCTTTTTACAGCACATACCATCGAAGACACATCACAAGCAGATATGCTCTCACTTGCATGAATGCTTGAAACTATAATACCCCTGATAGTAGCAGGAAATGAAAGGATTAGAACATTTTCTTAAAATCTATAGCCAGTCACAAGTTAGAAGGCTGATTTTAAAATCTCTGACATGGACTGACATATAAGGGTTGTCAAATATGGCATGAAAAATAGAGAGAGGGTCAGATTTAGAAAGGTGTTGACAATGATAAAAGTAATGAGCCAAACATAAAAAAGATATGAGCAAATGAAATACTGAGCAAAACGAGTCAACTTCAAAAGAAAGGGGCAGCCTTATGCAAAGTGAGATTAACAAACATAGAAATTGGCAAGAGTAAAAGGTAATTACATTGACATCTAAGGAAGGGAGCAACCACAACTACATTATGATAGACTATATGGTTATTTCATTACAGGTGCCCGTTCTAAGTCTGCAGCTGTCTTAGCTAAACTGAATGAATTGAAAGAAGCAAAGGATGGGTTAAACCACAAACAACAAGAATTGTCAACAGTAGTCAAAGAACTGGACTCACTCAGGAAATTTGCTGACAAGTGAGATGATAGCTAAGTTTGGTATATGCCCTGCAACAGTGCAAGTTAATTTCATGTGACACACAGCAATTCCATGTGATATGCTAGACTTTGGCGTTCCCTTATCTTTTACTATGTGGTGACTCGGAAAAATGCATTCTTTATCATTTTGAATGACTAACAAAAATGTGTGTCTTTTACTAGAGTCACTTTGGACCTAAGTAGAGGTACAGAAACATTGTAAATGTTCAATCATCACATACTTGAGTGATGACCTAGTATTCAGTATTGACCTATGAAAGATATGATGATAATTAAATAATAGTACATGATAATAATAAAAATAATAATAATGATGTTGGTTTTACATGGTGCTTTCCCACTCTACTCAAAGTGCTTTAATATAGTTACTACCCCTGCCATGGATCTACACCAGCACTATGGCCCTTTACTTCCTCAACTCCCTGGAGAATATACAATCCATTGGATCCTCTATAAGCACATAGTATAAAACATTTACATTGCAGCCTCTTTCCTACCAGGTCCCCAATTATACAGCTGGCTTGACTCAGGTAAAATAGTGGTTCAAATCTTGCTCAAGCCACTCAGAAACAAATGGCAGCAACAGAGCTCGAACCTGCAACCTGCAGATTCCAAGCAGGCCACTCTAACCATTCAGCCATCATGACTCCACCTAATATGATAGTAATATGAAAACTATGCTTCATAAGTTCACAATAAAGGTTTGTTGTTGTGAAAGTTAAAAATACTCCCGTGGCTTCAATCTCAGCGCCCTCACTGCAGTGATTGTGTATATTATACTACCATGCCTTTATTAATGAATTGAAATGGATGTGTGTCATATCAACAGTCATAATCATTTCCACTATATATGTTCTCTCTGTCCTAGCTCATTGTGTCATATATTTTTCACATCAGATATCAACAGATTAAAAAGCAGTATGATTTGAAGGTACATGAAGCCAGTCTGTTAGAGGCTCGTCTAAAACAGAGTACACATCACCAGCAGTTAGAGGAAATCAGTGGTCTACAACAAGATATTGGTAAGTTGTTGGGAGGAAACGTACAGCAAGCTATTGGAAAGGTGGTGGGGGGGGGGGGGGGGGCTACAATAGGCTATTGGAAAGTAGGTGGGAGTTGGGGCTGCAAGAAGGTATAGATATGCCATTACAATGGAGAGGAAGGAAGTGGTCTACCACACATTCTTGGTAGGTCATTATACTGGGATGGGGAGTCATCTGCAATGGGTTATTGGTAAGTCATAATGGGAGGGGCGGTAGTAGTCTACTACAGACTATTGGTAAGTTATAATGGGAGGGGGAGGTAGTAGTCTACTACAGACTATTGGTAAGTCATAATGGGAGGGGCGGTAGTAGTCTACTACAGACTATTGGTAAGCAAGTTATAATGGGAGGGGGAGGTAGTAGTCTACTACAGACTATTGGTAAGTTATAATGGGAGGGGGAGGTAGTAGTCTACTATAGACTATTGGTATGTAACTATATTCTTTCTCGTTTGGGTAGCTATGGTTACAGGAGCATTGCTGTTCCTATGATTGTTCTGTAAGTATAATATGAAATGTGAAACTTGAGTGATATACTCCTGTTGCTGATCAATATTATGACCACTATGAATATAGTATTATATGACATCATCCTGTACAGATGAACAACAGAACACCCTGACAGTGTCTAACGAAACTAAGAAAAAGATGAGTGAGAAAGTCAAGTCACTTGAAGAGAAAATCAAAGATGCCAAGTCGGTCAGAGAAAGAGATTTGAAGGCAGCTGAAACTCAACTGAACAAAGCCAAGAAAACAGCTGAACAGTCTAATAAACAAATGAAAGAAAAACAACAGGTATGTACAAAGTAGATTTGATCAATAAAGATTTATGATTTATGAGTTCTTTCTAACCCCTTTCTAAATTAAAGCATACAATTATCGTTTGCCGCAAGTATCTGGTATTGTAGTAAATGCTTATATTTTGCACACAGTTTGATGTATTGAATAAGGGTTTAGGGTTAGCTATCGTAGAGTTGTCTGGTTTATTTCAGTGACTACGTTTACGTGAAACACTGACTTGGGAGCTATGTCTTGGATGTCTTATTTTCTTTTATATTACTATGTTAGCTAACACATTAATATTGTCATGTATCGGTAATAATATCACTAGGAAGTTGATTCTCTGAAGCTTGAAGTGGAAGAGTTAATGAAGGAGTTGGCTAACTATGAAGACCAAATAAAGGCTGTGGATGAAGCTATTGCTGGATATGAACAACAGTTTCAACAGTTAACAGAAACAAGAGCTGAGATTGGGGTCAGTATCAATAGTTTTGCTACCATAGTACATTGTACATTCTGTGAGAGGAGAGACTGATACCAATAGGTAAAACAATCTCTTTAAAGAGAATTTTACCATACCCAATTCCAAAGCTTTGGGTATTGTAGCGATAAACACACTGTTGAAACTGATATTTGATGCTTGGAAACATGATAAGATTTCTAAGTACAAATGCTATAACAACTCAATTGTTGTGTATTTTGTAACAAGTAACAGCATATTTAATGATAGTACTGGTAAATGTACACACTTTTACATACTTTACAGCATCGTTCCACCATGAATGTCAAGACCATAGCACTGCATCATTCATAAACGGTGGTATGGACCTATAATGGCACACCAGCCATATGCCTCAACTCCCTTATGAGCTGTCCATTGCAGTCTAGATGTAAACACAGGATTAAATCCATCACATAGCAACCTCTGTCCTGCTAAGTCCCTGATAAAAGTTGTTGGACTGATAATCTGGATGTGTGGGATAGATTAGTTCCCAAAGTATACACTGAACAATAAATTTCTAACGGTGAGAAAAGACACATACTTTAATCCTTAGGATGAGACATGTTAATCAAGTTCTTTGTATTCTCTTTATGTTTATCCAGCAAGCTGTGAAGGAAGCACAAGGTGAGGTGACCAAGCAGAAAGAAAAACTGAGAGATTGTGACAAAGAAATTGAAGAACGAGTGAATGAACTACAGACACTGAAAGAACAAGACAATGATACACAGTTAGAAATGAAAGAAATGGACCACAAGATATCAAAACATAATAAAGATAGTAAAGATGCTGCTAGGATGGTAAGTTAATGACAAAAACAGTAGATTGTCATGATGTGGACCTTGGGGAAACCCCCTAACTTATCAAAGCTTACTGCATTTTCATATCCATCACTTTCTTGATTTAATTAAAGGAGCACAGTCTGTAACTCTTTATATTCATGTTTGCCACTTTTGTTTCTACTGCTATGTTGAATTGTGTTTAGCATCTCTTGGAGCTCTCACCAGGTATTCAGATATAAAAATTAGATTATTGTTTGGTTACCGAAGAATTCAAAAGTGCTACAAACTTGGTCATTACATCTCTCTGTGCATACTCACAAACCAAATTTACTGTGTCGAAGCAGACTCACTTCTAGATAAGTTTTAGTATCTAGTATGTATGTACATTTGTGCATTTGTACACTTGACTAAAGCCAGAAGTTGGGGCCGCAATGACAAACTGCCATTTTACATGACATGCCTTTAAATAAACACATTTATCACATATGATATATTGTAAGACTTAAGTATATAGTGAAACAAGATGACAAGTTCATAGCTTCATACAATTTTTGCTCTCATTTTATGATTTTAAGGTTGAACACATGCTTGACAAGTATGAATGGATTGCTGTAGAAAGGCAGTTCTTTGGACAGCCTAATGGTGCCTATGACTTCAAAGCCAATGATCCAAAGGAGGCTGGTCGCCGACTACAAAAACTACAAGACACCAGAGATAAATTGGCAAAGAACGTGAATCAGAGAGCAATGAATATGTTGAGTAAGGCTGAAGAGAGGGTAAGAACTTACTCAGTTTTCTCAGTGAGACTGAAGACTTTTAGTCAATAAAACTTTTCATATGAGTTATCCATTGAGTGTCATCAATTTGATTGATTCATTTATTGATCAATGTATTGATTAGTCGATTGATTGATTGATTGATTGATTGATTGATTGAGCATAACTTTACTATAGTCAAATCAATCCTGGTATAATAGGAGTAAAAAAAATGACTTTCATTAAACTCATGGGGGCGTCAGGATTTTCTATAATACATTTATACAGATTTTGTCATTTGAATGATATTTTCACAAGTAATTTGATGTACCTAGCAGAGTTTTCAGATGTATTTGGCAAAACTATTTTCCAATTTTTGATAAATGGAAATGGTAAATCCTATTGGTATTACTACTTAATAATAACAAGCACTTCTAAAATTTAGAATTTTTTTTGCTTTCCTCTTAGTATCATGAGCTGGTGAAGAAGAAGCAGATAGTTGAGAATGATAAAGCTAAGATATTAGCAACTATTGCAGAATTGGATGAGAAGAAAAGTCAGGCACTACGTAAAGCATGGGAGCAAGTCAACAAGGTAGGTAGAAAGGCCAGGCACTATGTAAAGCATGGGAGCAAGTCTTGTCTTCTGACACTCAAATGAGTCTATAATGAAAGCTACATGTATGTACCATTACCGGTATATTGTATTCAGTCTTTCTCATTTCTCATATAGGATTTTGGGTCCATCTTTTCCACCTTGTTACCTGGCACCAATGCTAAGCTAGCCCCTGTAGAAGGGATGTCTATCTTGGATGGCCTGGAGGTCAAAGTAGCCTTTGGTGATGTCTGGAAAGAAAGTCTTACAGAGCTTAGTGGTGGACAGAGGTAGGTATTTGTACTTTTTAATTCATTAGATTGCATACTTGTAGGTGTAGGCCATGAAACACTAATACTAGTACCCATAAACTTCAGGTGATACTGACGGGGTAAATAGGTAATGACTAAAATCAGATGTTAGCACACACACCAGTAAGGTCATCAATACCTTTTAAATACATGAACATATAAAATCAGTTCTACACACGGCAGTAGTGTCATCAAAAAGTGAGTATGCCAAATGTCCGTGCACACAAACATCAGTGATGTCGTTTATATCCGGAGTATAAAAAGTGCACAAAAGTTATCCATGCACAGATTAGACAATGATGTCACCAATATCTGAATATGGTGACTACATCAGTAACTGAGTACAAGTGTGTTGACTCCTCTTTAATACTCTGCATACATCAGCAATAACCAGTAGCTGCTAAATATACCATAATAACTGTTGATACCCCTATCCCATAATAACTGTTGGCACCCCTATCCCATAATAACTGTTGGCACCCCTATCCCATAATAACTGTTGGCACCCCTATCTCATAATAACTGTTGGCACCCCTATCCCATAATAACTGTTGGCACCCCTATCCCATTAATAACTGTTGGCACCCCTATCCCATAATAACTGTTGGTACCCCTATCCCATAATAACTGTTGGCACCCCTATCCCATAATAACTGTTGATACCCCTATCCCATAATAACTGTTGGCACCCCTATCCCATAATAACTGTTGATACCTCATCCCATTTTTTTTATGTACAGGTCATTGGTGGCGCTGTCCTTAATTCTGTCACTACTACTGTTCAAACCTGCTCCATTGTATATCTTGGATGAAGTTGATGCAGCATTGGACTTGTCACATACCCAGAATATTGGACAGATGTTGAGAACACATTTCAAACATTCCCAGGTGAGAAAGATACACAAGGCTTCTATGTGTGTGTGTAGGTACATGTATGGGTCTGGTGATAATGAATTGAATACCATTATTTTTCAAACCGTATGACTAAATGACATCTTTCTGTATCGTAGCAAAAATAAACCAGAACTTACATAATATACACTCACAGTGGTATTATATACTGTAATAAATTGCTCTTGTTACTCAACCAAGAGTTCTAATTACTTATGAGTAACATTTGTTTGTTTAGGTTAACAGGCTTTGTCAAACTGTCCATTGACTGGCTTTATCATTAGGTGGCAAAACTCTTTGTACCAAGAAGAAAATTCTATCCATTCATGTTAACAGCATAGTTACCCACAATGAAGGAATTCATTTTGCTGTTCATCAATTTTTATCATCAGTGGCCCCTAACATGATATCTAAAAGATGTTAAAAACTGACATTGTATCTTTTCATTATCCACAGTTTATTGTTGTGTCTCTCAAAGACGGTATGTTCAACAATGCCAATGTACTTTTTAAGACCAAATTTGTGGATGGCGTCTCCACAGTGTCACGATACGTGCAGTCTTTGTCATCCAGGGGAGGTACTCCAAGTGTTGCAAGTACCAGTTCAGCTCGGGGCAAGGACAGGGGAAAGAAAGGCAGCAAGAGAGCTAGGATAGATCAACCACTATCTACTCAGGGACAGTAATATACAACATGGGAACGTTCATTAGCAACACCTACACTGCCATTGTCAATGGAAATTAGTTAGACATCTACTTCAAAACTTGAAAGTGCACTGAAGTAGATTGTTTGGTAAGACTGAAGTTTAGTGGACACAATCTATATGTGGCAATGATTGAATGAACAAGTGACATGACCAAAGCCTTCTAATGCCATAGTGTGATACTCAAAACCCTTTTCAAAATTAAACCAAAAAAAATATAGTGTGATATTAAATTTGAAGAAGGGGTTAGTTAGGGTCTTTACTGATTACATGTGTCCACAATTTTTCACTTCATAATACCCAAATTCCTAAACCTGACATCTAAAATTGTGGTTTGTTTTGTATTCCCAAAGACCATTTTAGGAGCAAAATAGTAAAATTTAAATGTGGTAATTAGAATACATTGAAACTTGACCAATTCCCAGCAGGCTCCTGTTAAAGTAAAATGTAAATTTTTAGTGTGGAAAGAGATAAATGTCATTTTTTATACTGAGCTTGTATATTGTCTTTGAATTATCAAACTTAAAGTTGATAACATATAAAAGTCTATATTTTCTGAAACTCAAGTCATTTGAGATTTTGTTTGTGGAGGTAACATCATACATGGAGTCACAAATGTTAAAGGTAGCGATAGCATAGTAAAATATTTATCATGTGTTTTCAAATTTATATGTAGATTTAGATTTTTGACATTTTTTATCAAACATAATAAGTGTTTCATTAAATGTTGTTTGAGAAATTTGATGAAAATTGACTATAGCTCTTTACAAACTGTCATGTTTTATGCATTGTACAAGACTTATGTACATGTTATGTATTCTTTGTATATGATTTTGTGACATTATTTATCATGTAATATATCAACACATCATGGCTAGGTACATGTCATTGTCAATGAATCATTAGCCCCAAAAAACAACATATATCTGTGAGCTCCTACGGTGCCTCATGGAGAGTTATCAATGACTTGAAAGTCCTTCGGGAAAACAGGTAATATGTGCTGTTACCATGATAAAGGCTGATCACTGCCATGTGTTCTCTCAGCCAATTTGATGTGTCAATGACACTGACTGCTTGTGACCATTCCTAATTGTATTCCCTAATCCTTAAAGATGCATTGGCTCAAGAAAACCCATATTTCTCATTGTGATCCACAACAACAATAAAATAATGTTATTTATCTGTAGAGGGAACACTCCTTGTCAGTACATTTCAGAGTACTGTAACTGCTACAGTTCATCTTCAATGTTTACATTGAACAAATAGATAAATCTCTCATATGTATATGCCCAGATAGAAAATATACAATTTCTGTGTTCAATTACCCTGTCCTGTCAAGAACATAGTTAAGAACACAATCATCTTGTCCACATAAGGAGATAGGTAAATTTATTTGATAAGATTTCTCAAAAAAAACATCTATATTTAATTTACACTTCAAAAAGATTAAAATACAAAAACAAATATGATGTTACCCAATGAAATCTTCTGTTGGATGATCCAATGTAATCTAGCAATAAATTTATCTACCGTCCACAGGGTAATATTTCTGCCTATCTTCTCTATTTGTAATGTATCAGGGTTCGCACGGTCCTGGAAAACCCTGGAAAACCCTGGAATTTCAAACCCTCCCTGGAAAACCCTGGAAAACCCTGGAAAAATGCGCCCTACCCCTGGAAAACCCTGGAAAATGATCATGTTCAATCGATCGATTAATATTGACGATCGTCATGTCCGTGCTCGAGCCACCCATTCATATGATTTTGAATCTCGTAAATGTGAAATCGCGAAAATATTTTCAAAGTCTTTCGCCACGCTGGGTGATGAATCAAAATTCACGCCGATTGAACCCAGACAGTCAAGCGATCGTTCCACGAGACACTTTGCCCCACAAACCGTGCGTATTAGTTGAATGGGCGCCGCAGTGTTCCTTTCGATCTTGCATATATTGCTACTCCGTACATCTCCCAGTCGTCATTTCAGGGACATGATATTGTAACAGTCCCGGCCGGGGTAACATGTACAGTAGGTCTGTTAACAAGATTATCGTAACACTGTAGCGAGTATCAAAGCATCATCAACTCGATTAGAAATTGTTACAAGTTCGGCGCACGAGTCGACTGATACTACAAGCTAGGGCTAGGGCCTAGAGAAGTGCAGTTGAATTTCCGGGTTGTGGAAGTACGGTTGTGACTTTTATTTCGTCGATAAATGGGTATTTGTGTTACATGTTCTAAAAGAATAAACTAACTACTGATTTATGTTGTCGGTACAGTAACATTCGTCAATGGCCAAGTTGAGTTGAGAAATCGCGATGTTCCGCAACTCGTGGCATCGGTACATAAACATCGAGACGCAAGCGATGAATGTATTCAGTTATTCATAGCTCGAAATTTCGTTACGTAAATGACGTTTTTATTCTAAATTTTGAAGAAAAAAATTATTTTAGGTGGCTTATAAATCTAGTAACATCAAACCAAACAATAATGAGGACAAACTTTACTTTTTGATTTATTTTTCTGGATATGTCTGAATTAGACTGACGAATGCTGCGATTCAATCTTACACGATCAATGCACCAGCTTGACGAAACGGCTACTTAGGGGGTAGGACAGAGGTTTCTCCGTTAATCTTAGCGTGTAAACGTGGTTTTGAAACCAATATCTTGCATAGTGTCGATTGTCTTTAAAATGTTTTGTGACATATGGGAACTGTTGTTGATTTTTCTCGTCCACATCAGACAATTAGATGTCATTCAAAAAATATACTTTAGTGTCAACACCCCTGGAAAATGGCCAAAATCAATATGAATACCCCTGGAAAACTGACGAAAAACCCCTGGAAAGTCCTGGAATTTTGTTTTGCTTTAAGTGTACGAACCCTGTGTATATTCTGACACATCTTTTGTACAGTACAATACACAAGTAATAAATATACACATGTACAAAGTTATACCAGTGTCAATGCCTATCAAGTTTTGTCTTATCCCAAGTGCAATTATAAACAGCTGTTCTCAACTCATATACAACCTGTAACACCCAAGTAATGCAATTCCACTGTGTTCATATCAGGTGTAAAAATAACATTCACTCACTTTAATTATAAGCTTAGTATGTTGACCTGATGTAGTTTCATTTGCAAATAATGTTGCCCAATAACAGAAAGTCAACTGAGAGAATGGTAGCATCCCAACTGTATATTTAGTTCTTGGTGAGACCCAGATGTTTTATTGACATCTTTGTATGTTGACACTCAAAGCATAGACACTTTACGGATGATCGCACAATGTCACACAAGCTCAAAAAATGACAATTGTTCATTTAGGTCAATGCCCTACCCTCCACCTCAAGTTACCGGTAGTTTATTGAGCTTGTGTGACATTGTGAGATCGTCCCTTACATCCTTTGCTTTGCATGGGTAACATTGTTTACAGATTGGTAATGTTTAGAATGACCTTTTAGGCTCACAGTGAAAGCAATTGAAATAATTTTATATGCGATATGAACAATGGTACATAGTGCAGTGGAATTGCCTTACTTAGCTGTTACAAGTTGAAGTACCCTCCTATTTAGTATGCTACTTTCTAAAATCCATCAATGAAAGTATCAAACTATATGATACATACATACATACATACATACATACATACATACATGCAAGAATGTTCATTGACCCTGGGTTCATATACACTCATGAATATTCCTACTCACAGTCAAAATATTTCTTGGAAGCAAATCCCACATTTTTGGTATTGGTTGTGTTTACAAATTTGCATTGACATAATGTGTAACTCATACATTGGCTTCACAGTTTGATATGGCAAGGGTATTTATTTGCCTATCAATGTCAAATACTTGCTTAAACCAAATCTCAATACTTTATTGACTCAGGACTTCAATAGGTCTATCCTGATCTGTTGTGCTGTGTTGTGTGTGACTGGGATTCTGAGATGGAAACTCAAACAGGCAACCAGTCAAAGTAATATGGGAATTTTGCTGAAATGTCCTCAAACACCACAATAATTGTTGCAATTACAACCATGACACCTGAAACGGAGTGTAGCCTTGCTGAATAACTGATTTACAATGCCTAGCTCAGCAAAAAATCTTTGTGTGAAAAATTAACATCTTACTGTCTAGCAAAACCATTTACAAAGTAATAACCTGCTAGGATAATGGTTTCTTTAGCAATGTTAATAGTATTATTTTTGTAAAGCAAAACAATGAAATGAAGTAACGTATTTTGTTTCAGGTGACGTTATTTTTGTTGTAAACTGCTTAAGAACCTGAGATAATATTGCTTGATAAGTGTCAAACACAGGACTTTACTATGCATGTACATTGGGTAAACTGGATATGCTAATTAGAGATCTCGGCCCCTGGCTGTGCCATCTTTCAACCAACACCCCTTGAATGAAGCCAACCTGATATCAATTTCACCCTCTTCTAACTGAAATTGAAAAAAGGGAGAAATATGGAGTGATTATTTTGTAATAAAATACACTACACTCTCTACAGTAAATTAAAATAATCTGAGAACATATGTGAAAAGTGAAAAATATTAAGGTATGTAAATGAAGTCTGTACAGAATTTGGTGATGTTACTACTTTCTGTAGTGTCATTGAGCATGACATTATGATTTTAACCAATACACAACATAATTTGAGAACTTGAGCACTACACTGTATTGCTGCTAAGACAATCACAGAGCAATGAATGTGAAACAGGATTGATGCTATACTTACCTCATCAAATGAATAGATTTCATTGTAACATTTCTCTGACATACATTTTCTAATACACATTGTTTTTCTATGGCCGGCAGGAACATGAATACACTCTAATGTATTCTCACATTTATTCCTTTCATTTTTAAAACGTCGTTCCTACAGAACAAAAATCAAATTATGTAAATACATATATTACTATTATATTGTAGTTTAAATGTGATTCAAAATGCTCACATTCACTATTGCTATTTTGCTAGACTACATGTTTGTGAAATGTATTCTGGTTTTAAAACTTTAAAAAAACGTCTGCAAACACCTTAAAATGACCTTTTTTCAGTCAGTTCCCTTCGGATTTACTTCGAGAGTTTTCGGGTATTTCTGGTCCCACCTCGACCACAGGATTTTATGACGTCATAAGGAGTACTGGTTAGCACTAAGGCTATGACGAGCATAGTCAACAGGTGAATAAAACTCAACAGTGTTGTGAAAAAATACATTGCTGATGGTTGTAATAGACATCAGTAAACAAAAACTACGGTGTACATGTCTTATTAACCAACATTTACCAATATTTACTCACACTATCTGACTAATTGCCAGTGTCTGTGGGTATAAATACAATACTGTAAAGTAATACTGTGTCCCCATATTATGGCAAAATAAATCAAAACGGCTTGACTAGATATACATAAACACTTGTATTGTCGCGTGTTTCACATTCAATGAGTTCTATTTATCTGATTTTTTAATTATTTGCCGACAAGAAGCATTACAATACCTTCGACACGCATGACACATCGACAGCATA
Source organism: Glandiceps talaboti (assembly GCF_964340395.1). Lineage (NCBI taxonomy): Eukaryota > Metazoa > Hemichordata > Enteropneusta > Spengelidae > Glandiceps > Glandiceps talaboti. Next base: position 28,384,120 of record NC_135554.1, on the reverse strand, counting down.
TTTTAGCCAACTATACTAGTACTCACTGATGTCGCCTTTTGAACGGCGCATTTAGCAGCAAAGTAAAGATATTTATCTCGAATAAACATACTGGCTATTAGATTACCCATATTATCAGCAATAAAACTGTAAAGAATTAAGGAAATTTTGTGAGTTTCATGTTGTCATTTACATGACTTTAGCAACTCGTCTGGATGAAAACTTGTATGGTTTCCCTTGTTGGGATATCACTTTATACAACAAGCCTATTTAATATTCATTAGAAGAATTCTGTAACGAATCATGGTATTCAAAGTATACAGTTTAGGAAACCAACAAGTCAAATATCACGATGTGTTCATGATATTATATATGATTGGACAATATTGACGTTGGCAATCAAGGTCATGACCCCAGCACATGGTTATGAGAGAAAGCCTGCAACTAGATACTTAGCCATGTTCGGTCCAATTTCTCAGTGATTGTTTTGATGTTAGAGACGTTATTTTTGTACGACTTGAAGAATTTTACAATATATCCGATAAATATGGATTGTATCAACACGTGGATAAATTCAACCCAACACGAATGTGCTCTCCAGAGTACGTCCATACGTACATACACTGCTTCAGCTTTGATCGGTGGAACTATCCTACCTATACTGCCACGGCCGCGGTGACTGCACAAAACTTGACAACACTACCCAACTACCGATAATCAAATATATAATAATCACCTGTATACCGTGATAAAAACAAGCAATAATTCGTTCACAAGCCAAACATGTGACAATACAAGACCACAATGAAAACTGTGAAACATTTACAGGTCACTCTCATTTTATATATGGACAACAAAATTAGATCGGTCACAGTTTCATTTACATGATGCAATGACTCGGAGCGTGCTTCCATATGCTCGGAGCAAATCGAATCAATTAGTGTATTATGGGACCAACAAATATATTGTGACACTGCATGTCCTGATATGTCTTCTTGAAGTTTCCCAATGGTATTATAATAGCTAGTATATTTATTTGAGATGAAATATGTTTACTTTGTTGTTAAATGCACCGTTCAAAAGGCGACGCGAGTACGATTGGGCTAAAATATGCCGTCCTCGGGATGCTGTCAATGCATCACCACGGTATCCTAATGCTTCTTGTCGGCAAATAATAAAAAATCAGATAAAAGTCAATGAATGTGAAACACACAACATTACAAGTGTTTATGTATATCTAATCTCGCCGTTTTTATTTATTTTGCCCACAGATAACTAATCACATCAAACACTACAATTACTGCAGCTAAATGTAAATATGCAATTGCCTGTGACTCATTTATTAACACCAGTCACTTGTGAGCTAATACATTATTATTCTAGTCCTGCTTGCAGACGTTGCACGCGTTTCGCTTAACACCCACTCCATCTCCAAGCAGGATTAATAATATTCCAGATAATCTTTAATCATGTAACCCCGGATTTACGAATATTCAATCAAATACTTCGAACCAGATACAGCCACACTTTAACGGTATTTTTTTTTAATATTCGTAAATACCTAATAACGTCACTATTTACGGTATTATGATCATCCAGTCCAGGTATAGATAGCTCACAACGCGTGTGACTGACTAATAGTGACACTGCAAAGTATGGCACTAAATGTAGTCCTGCTTGCATACGGAGCCGCCGAGTAAGTCGTTCCTTCCTTAGTCTATCTGCTAGACCTCGGATGTTCTTCTGATACAATAAATTTACAACACACGACCGAACATCGCTATCGAGGATGGCCTCACTGCGAACTTCGTTCACTTATTGTATTGGAAGAAAGCCCGAACGTCTAGCAGCAAGACTATCCCTTCCTTTACCTTGGTGTTGAGGGTCATGTCAGTAATCCAGACCCGTGCACCGTCTGCAAGCGCAAGAAGGACTACCACTAATATAAATTGAAGTGTTGTATCTCACCGTTTTAGGCTTCTTTCTGTAGCTATATCTTGGAAATTCGAATATCTTCCCAGTGACTCGAACATCTATCATCACCAATTCTAAAATTAGCAGCAACAACAGACTCCGTGTTGTGAAATTCATCATTCCACTGATTCTAATGTTTGTCGGAAATAAGATGAAACAACCAAGTTTTTAAGCATATATCACCTGAGATGAAACATATTTAACATCTAAAGACTAAAATATAATTCTGTTGAATATTCAAATGGATGTAACCGAGACAGACTTCCATAAACGACAATATCACAACAACTTTGTCAAGGCAATATTATTTTACGGTCGCTGCCATTGTAGACCTTTTAACGTGATGAAAATATGACGATGAAACGTCCCTAGCTTGACAGCATTAATTTGTCTCTGTTAGGGCGCCCTCACTCAAACCACCTGTTGCATGATGGATTGCATTGCTCACACACAACTACCATAATCAATTATCATTATTGAAATTAATTTCGTCTGCATGATTTATTATTGAAATTCCATGCCATGAAACTGTCATCTGGTCTAATATATATGTCATGTCCTTGATTCATGCTTTCTTTTCTACATGGTTTGATGACAAGTTGAATACTGAATTTTAATAAGGCAATATTACAATATGACATTTTTCAAATTTTCTGATATCACACTAACAATTAATGCACAGTGTCAATTAAAAAGTGTATATTTATCATAGGAATTCACACACACTGCAGATGATGTATGAAATAGCTGTTTTGACAAAATGGAGGGAATGCAAGAATGTGTTGGGTTCTGGGTTTATGATGAAAATGTCAACTAAATTCCCTGTCTAATTTGTTGACACCTCACCAGCACTGTAGTAACCCTAATAACATTAATGACATTTGAACTTGGTTCCAAACTATTCTTTTATGCCTGAGCAGCTATTTTGACATTTTTTTAATGGACTCATCATTTACACAATTTGAAGAGATCCACCCTCACCCCATAAACCCAGGAACACAAAATTGTCAATAAATCATTGAATTCTGTATGGTTGAATGTGATTTGCAAATTCATTATTTTACAAATGTAATAAAATTAACATTTTCAATTTAAGTTGTTAACATCCTCTGGTGACTGTCTTAGTACCAATATATACTACATATGGGGGAGGGGGTGAAATAAAGAATATGGTATATTTTGATAGATCATTTGGAAGACTTGTCTAGACATCGTCACCAGAATCACAAAAGTCATGAATTAATATACCAGGCCTTGTCATTATTACAATGTATCATATTTGTACAGAACAATATTAGTCGTAATAATACCACAATTATTTATCCCTCTATTAACATTACATTATACACCATCATTAAATTAGAACTACATCATCCTATATTTCATATGTAAAATAAGAACAGAATTGATAGAATGACATATCATAGCATACATCAATCACTGCCTTGTGTACCTTATTATATCATTTCTGAGTCACATGTAATCCATCAAGTACACCAGATTGGAACCCCCATTCAATACATTGAATACAGTGATACAGACTTGAATCTTATAGACTTATGCCTATACATGCTATTACTGGGGATACTGGCTGGAATTCTTGCAGAATTCACAGATATATTGCTATGGTCAGATATTGGAACTGTCTCATCCAATTGGACGAGAACAGACTAACTAAGATAATATTTCTTTGGGACTTTTCCCTTAATTACTGTAATTGGTCTTAGGAAATTTGTAAACTTTTTGATGAGTTGAATTTAAATGCATATTTTGATGTTCTTTTTCCTCTTGATTTATCCTTAGTAGAACAGCATTTAAGTCATCAGCATCAATTACTTTGGGTCAAAAATATCAACGAAAAACTTAAGCTTCGTACATATGTTATTTTCAAAGATAATTACATCACTGAACCATATGTTTTTATGAGTCTTTCACAAAGTCAGCGATCTTTTAAGGCAAAGTTTCGATCAGGGGTTTTACCACTACGTTTAGAAACTGGGAGATATAGAAACGAACAAGTGGGCGATAGACTTTGTGTATTTTGTGACCAAAACGCTATAGAAAACGAGATTAACTTTATTTTTACATTGCAGTCTTTATGACATATGTAATACAGAAAATAAAATAACACTGAATACATCACACTGTCATACAATGAGAAATTAAAGTACTTGGTGACAAATCAGGTTAGGAATACAGCAAAATTCATTGAAGCCGCCTTTTTAAAACGGCATGAAACTTTGTATCAGAGTTAATTTATTTTCTCTCACACTGAATGTACAATTACTTCACTGTAAGTAACCTCTCTATATTGTAAATGTATCTTTTCTGTTCAAGGTGACTTATAAGCCCGATGGGCTGGGAGGTATTTTAGTACCTCATGTCACTATAATAAAAGTACTTACTTACTTACTTACTTTAATATGCTAACTACATGCCATTGCAGTTCCTATTTTAGAGAAGTCAGCATGAATTCCAATCAACTTGAACAGTTTACTTACTAAGGGAACGAGCAGAATTTATGGTGGGGGCAGGGGGTTGAGGAGAAAATGGGAGGGGGCACAAAAAAATTAGGGTGCGAGGGGGCATGAAAATTCTGATGGTCTGAAAGGTGGGGCATGAAAATTTGCTCTTGAAGGGAGGGGGCTGCGGCAAAAATTTTGACCAACATATTTTCTCCTCATAGTAGAACTTGACAGCACATATTTTGTATATACTACAGGCCATTTCATTTCCTATATTGTAAAACTTGACAACACAGATTCAGTACATATACTACAGGCCATTTCATTTTCTACACTTAGACTTAGAGAACAGAACAGCCTGGAATACATCATACTGAACTTCTGACATTTTCATTTCCTTCCACTGTGTAGATCAGGACAGTCATCAATCGGGGATTACCACACGCCATTTTATTTCCCTTCTGATCATCTGTACATTATGAAATTGAACAGCTCAGATAATACAGAATGGCTAGAAAACACATTCTTTGACAAGTCACGATGCATCCAGTCTATAATTCTATCCTAGTCACTCAAAGTCTTGTCATGAGATATCACATACATGTACTGTTCATAAAATAAAGATTTCTACACAACACTTGGGGTATTTTGAAATGGCAGAAATTAACATTTGACCATAGACAATATTATTTCCACAATTTGTAATGTCAGGAGGGTGTAATTACTTCTTGCTTAAAAATAGGAAAATTACAATTAGGGGAAATCAATTGACAATTCTTATTATTTGCTATGAAAGAGCATGAAACAAACAATATGTATACTTCAGAGTGTAGTTCAATTTCGTATAGCAATTATGTCACATGGCTGCTTTCACTCATTTTCACAACGGAATTGACCAGCCTTGACCATTTCAGCAAGTGTCTAAATAAGTAATTTTTGTCTTCAACTTTATACCAATCAAAGTAAACCTAGAGTAGGCATAGATGTATCAAACTGGAATAGGTGGGGGAGGGGGTTCCACACACATAATGACTTTAATACATGATGTTGTGTATTAGAATATCAAATCCTCAAATCACTTCATGGCTCAAGGTAAAATTGTGTAGCTATATATAATGCACAATCATCACTGAAAATAATGTACAGCTCTTACTACTGGTACACAGTTTAAGGATTAAAACTAACCAGTGATAAACTCACAGGTCTTTCAGTACAGCCGCTGTTTTGTTCTCTACAGCTATTGATACTTTGAACCATAAATATGCAAATTACACGACTGGGCATGCATCATAGCCCCCCCCCCCCCCCCCCCCCCATGCAGATGTACATACACCATATCTCAGAAATCATTTTCCAAGAATACATACACAAAATATCTAAGAAACCCATGTCCAAGCACACACACATACACACATCACTTCAAAAAGAAAACACCATTTCAGAATAAGTTCAGCCCAATATATTATTGACAATTTATTTTCAACTGTTACACAATATACAAAGAAATATACCATACACAGTTTCAATTTGTTGGTTTCTATGGCTACAGAATCTTAAATTACACACATGATAGCGCCATGGATTCAATGGGATGATAAATATAGATACAGCATTATTTTTTAAGACTAATCGACTAATGACTGTCTGGGCTGCTGTAATAAATATCTGAAGCTATTCGCACTGTACAGAGACATGAAACTAAGAAATTCTGTCTAATTTTTTTTTCCTCTTTATAATATATCAATTTGTCTATACATACATTGTACTATTCTATTGCTAGGTTATCATGGGAGAAAGTGTGACAGATTCAAGAGATAATTAGTCAAATTTCTAGCTTCAATGAATTTAGATTGCAAGAATGAAAGCCATTCATGTTACTTGTGTTCTTGTTTGTGTCTTGTCAACTTGGTTTTTCAGTTCTGTCTATCACGATCATAGCAAAGTTGGGGATTTATCTCCCTATTTGGAATGGTCTAAATCCATTGTGATTTCCCCTTGATTATCATAAATTTAGTCAATACACATATGGATGATCATTCAATGCTAACTTTGACTTAATATCTATGCCAAGTCATGTATAAAACTCAATTACATGTGACTTTTTGTGTCCATTTTCATCATGGATTATTCCGTTAGTAGTTGCCAAAGTTTCAATTTAATAAAACTGTAATGGACTGATTACAACTGCAGTGTATAAATCATGTTAATATTAGCTATGTCACACATCCATGTGCCTGTTTGATGTTTATGGTTTGTTTTATTTGCTGACTTATAACTTGTAGAAATCTACATTGCCATGTGCATATCATCCTGTGCAATATACACTCAAAATAGTACATTTCTTACACCATTCTCTTTCTTTTTATACACTGCTGGTATATTGTCACAATCACAACTTTTATCAGGAGACTTTTAGGACTATGAAGGCTTGATAGACAGTACCTCACAGCAAATTAACACACACACCATATATACTGCTGCACGAACAATTACAATATACATTGCTATATTATCTTTCTTTTTTTCTTTGATAAACTGAATAGTTGAGCTAAATATAGCATCTGGCTGTTGATTAATAAAGCTTGTCTGAATATGTTTATCTTTGATCATTCAAGATAAACATATACATTTCAAAAGTGGACATGGCACATACACTGTATTAGAACAAAACTTGAGATGATCATCCACAAAGTTTAATTCATCATCACCATAAATGCACATGTAAAGAAAACCCACAGATCTGAACTAAAATCTGGCTTTGAACTCTCTCCCTCTCTCTCTACCCACAAACATATTCTAAAAGTAAATAAATACATACGATCAAACAACCTTTTCTCCCAATATACATCCAATTTTTTTACCAGCTAAGAGTAAATAAATTACACACACACACACATATGAATATGTTTGCGAGGAGAAACCCTATCTTTGCACTGACTATCATTTTCATTGTTTGTTTTCAGTTTTTTAAAATCATTTTTGTCATGCAAGCATCGCAGAAACTGGTAATATAACTTGAAACGATGTTCCGTATTTGTATTAAGTGCAAGTATATATAAATACATCACCACATACTCACAAAATATCACAAAGCTCAGAATGGTAATGGTCAGGGCAATAGGAGGGGGTTATTGACAACGTAAAAATTACTCCTTAATAGTTGTTAGAGAAGACGACCAAACTTACTGCTAAATAATGCAATTAGGTAATTGAAAACATGCTTGATGTGGTCCGATTACATATTTATAATGATACGGCCAACACCTGTTTGGGGCACTGGAAGTGTCTACCCTACTTTTCTCTCTTTTCACTTGTTATACATCATGTATGATGAATGAAACAAATCCAACAGACAGCAGCTTTTCTATGCTATAAACAATGTGTGTAATGAGGACGTTCAACTCTTGACATCTCCCTATTGCAATCAACATCCTGGAAAAATCTCACATGGAAAAAAAAAGAGATCCCTTTCAGTTCTATATATGGACACCAAATTTGAATTTGAATTTCTCTGGCTATGGCTGAATATCAGGAAAGCGTTAAAACAAAACACAGTCATGCCCTTAGCAGTTCATATACGCATAAATCCTACAAGCATCATAATTTAATGACTATAGTGCTCTATACAATGGACTATTGATTTATCCATGGTTCAATTTAACAATTTTTGAGTCCAAAAATACAGCTCTACATAGTGCCTATTCCCAAACACACAAAAACTGTTGTGGGAAAAACATGACTAATTAATTATTGATGTGCTGTTTATATTATTCCATAAAGACAACCTTTCCCACAATTGTATCATATTGTCATGACAACCAATGTATCAAACTTAAATAAAAATATTACAAATACCATGTATTAAGAGAGACAATTTGAATTAGATGCTGGCTTTGTGTTCTTAACTATGTACAATTTCAACTAAATAAAGTGAAGACTGTGGTGGAATACCTTTCACAGTCCCCCTTACTGTGAGATGCAAATTGAACCAAGCAATCCCAACACTGACGTCATTGAAAGTATACAGCCTTTTCTATACTTCTCCAATCACTGCAAATTAAATCTCCTTGAATAAATGAATTCAATCAAGTGACAAGTAATAAATTAATACATTCAAATTTGATGAAATTGGAAATTTCGAACTGCCTTGGTCGATATAATTTGGTTTTGTTTTCCCCTTGCAATAGCTTTGATAATCATCATGTCTAATCTTACATAATATGTGCTGACACTTCAGTTCAGGATGGGGTTAAAGTTCAAAGTTCAATTTTCTGTTAAATCCACACTTTTCAATTTTCAGATATTTTTTTCAGTGACTTCAAATCACACAAATGTGAAGAGTGAAGTGAAGAAAAGATCTTTATGAGATCTTCACTACTTTTCTGCCCACTGTCTCAAAATTTGAATTTCAAAATTGTCCTGTTTTACTAATCTTTTCAATTTGCTTTCATCAAAACATCACTTGACATCTTTCCTTGTGAAACATCCCAACTACAAAACCTTAAAGTCACAATAATATTTTCTCCTCATTTGCATGAATAAATCCTATCCCCTAACTTATTTGAGACTATGTCTGATGACAACAAATACTCTGGGTCTGTCACAATAAATAATATGTTCCACCTTTGATTTTTTTGATTGCTCAGTCAAGTCAGTCTATGTTGGTTTAAGACATATTTGAACATCATCAAAAAATGATTGAAATATGCAACCTTTGAACTGTTTAAAAATGTTAGAATCTTAATCAGAATTCTGCTTGATTATCAGAAATGGCCAATAAACCCCTTTTTTTCACTCCAAACCATCAACTAATAATAAAGGCAGTGCCGTGCACACATTCAAACGACTTTTTGGATACTGAGATTTGGTCCTCTTCTTATCTCGTATCATCTTAAAATTTTAAAATCACTAGGACATGGTTGGATGTATTATTTTTGAGCACGTTGGAATGTTTCAATGAAGATGATTGGCTGAGATCTACAAATGCTTGCAGTAATCTGATTGGTTATAGGCAGTGGGAAAGATTACCAATGATTGGACAATATGGAGACAAGAAACTGTATAGGTTCTAAGACTGTAATGTAACATCAACACATTTGTATAATGTGTATTTTGAATAACCAATAATTCATTGGCATATGATTGACAACTGCTTATTAAAACAAGAAAATCTCTGAATATGAAAATCAGGAGAGCAAAAAACGTCCCATCCCTTCTCATCTGTGCATCAATTCCTTGTTGAGTGGTAAAGGTTGTTTTTATGCTATTGCACAAAGGGTACCGTTCTCCTACAGGAAATTCATGTCAAGTAGACATGATTTTGTAAACAGTAAAACATTGCACCACAATTTTATGAAAACCCATCCTTCCACACACCCCTACTTCATGCTGACAATGGAGTGTCCAACCCATACAAAAAAGTGAGATCACAGCAAGCCATACATAAAAAGAGGGGTGAAAGGATGGAGCAATGACAGAAAAAGATAAAATCATACTGATCCTTTTTTTTGTAATGTATGTATCTCTACATGTTAACTGTATCTGTCTTTTTTCTTATCTTTTTTTGTTTTTCATGATTGTCTTCCTTTGATGCCCATCTTTTTTTTTAAAACAAAGATTTCTATTGGTTAACTCTTGATCATGTGATTAGCAAGCACAACCACTATTGGCTGGTTGAGGTTCCTGTGTAAGCCGTGTTCCTTTCTGGGAGTTGCTAACGATTGTGGGATCTGAGTCCAGGCTTTCTGACATCTTGTCACAGATTATATCCACCAGACGTTCAAAGGTCTGTTTGACGTTTATGTTCTCCTTTGCACTCGTTTCAAAGAATTCCAGACCTGTGAAGGTAAAATAGAAATACTGAAATATTGATAAAAGTACACATAAATGTATACTGTCAACTGTAGAGTGACATCACTAAGTACACATAAATGTATACTGTCAACTGTAGAGTGACATCACTATACAGTCATACAGGTACTGCACAACCAAGTACACATAAATGTATACTGTCAACTGTAGAGTGACATCACTATACAGTCATACAGGTACTGCACAACCAAGTACACATAAATGTATACTGTCAACTGTAGAGTGACATCACTATACAGTCATACAGGTACTGCACAACCAAGTACACATAAATGTATACTGTCAACTGTAGAGTGACATCACTATACAGTCATACAGGTACTGCACAACCAAGGATACAACAAAGCCTACTGTGGTAAAGACAATACATAATACATTTACAAGACTGACCAATGGTTCAATTGATTTTCAAACATATGACATTTTTTCAGCAATTAACATGTTTCAGCAAATTTAGGTATGTATACTTTTTAACTTAACAATACATTTTTCAATTTTTCTATCAATTCAGGCAGTAAAGTAAGACTACCTTCTATGGCTCTCAACAAAGTATATGAACTAGTATGATCTGGTCATCATTTTCCAAATGTTACAGTGTGAGGTGTGAACACATAATTTGACATCTTGTGACACACACACACATACGCTTATTCTATATTTCAGGCGTGTTCTATTGGGTTCTTTTAGGTGTGTATGAATATTAAATCTTTGATACGCGTATAACCGTCAATCTCATGTGGTTGTCATTCTATTCCATAATATTCAGATATAATCAAGTGTTTACATATTATGTCTCGTTACACATTCACATACATACATACATACATACATACATACATACATACATACATACATACATACATACATACATAGTACATACATACATACATACATACATACATACATACATACATACATACATACATACATACATACATACACACACACACACACACACATACATACATACATACATACATACATACATACATACATACATACATACATACATACATACATATACATGCAATGTACAAATTTACACAAACACACATATTCTCTCTCTTTGGATTATGATGTACAAAAGTACTGGGGTGTACACAACTCCATTACTAAAACTGACAGGTCTAGAGGGTGACATATAATACAATATGTAAAAATGATATTACACAAAACTTTTAACCATCCCCATAAGAACAGAAGCAGACAAAGGCAAAAGAAAGACTAGAGATATAGTTATCCAAGTGCATGAACTACGTCCACCCACACACTCTAAAAACACCAACACTAGCTTCCCATTAAGGTATTCATTCCTAAAGGCTTTGTATGTCAAATATGACATCTCTCATTATCATTTCCTTGTATAGTGGCCTTCCTTTTCTTCATCTCAAGGCCATATTACTGATAACTGTCAAATTGAGATGTCAGGATGTCACAGACATTAAGTACATCAGATATTACATCTTAACCTTTACGGACAATGTTATCTTGTAAATTCAATTTCATAGTGTGAATGAAACAGGTACTCTTTTTGTCTCTTGCATCTAGCAGATTAGTACTTCCATCTCATATTGATAACTAATCATCATATCATATGTATATCATTTCTGACATCATATACTATAATAACTGGTCTGGGGATTTTATCACAAAATACAGTAAGTGATAATGGATGACAAACATAAAATTCACACTGTATTCTACAGAGACTGATCTCAATAATTCATTTCCATAAGAAGTCAAATATCTGACTTCATATTTTTTCAAAATTACCAATCACGATCATTTGTTTTCCATACGAAGTCAAATATTTGACTTTATCTTGTTCAAAATTTACGATCATGATCATTTCATTTGACTTTCCTATGGCTCCTATAATATCAAAGGTGTAGGAAAACCACCACTATCACATTTTTTAACGTAATGCCATGTTCCTTGGTACAGAAAGAATATAGGATAGATATAGCAGTTCCAGGTAAATGGAATCAACAAAAAAAAGAAATAGAGAGAAAACAGCCACTTTTTGATGCACTTCCCATCCCCTCTCAATTATTTAATATGTACTTTTATAAAGCTATCTGCAATGCTTTAAAAAAATTTGGTGGCAACAAATAAAACAAGCCACACAAAACACAATATGTTACTCAATGAATGGGCCAGACACTGGAACAAAAGATCAATATTTAAAACTTCTATCTAGCCAAGCTCCTACGCATCGGTGATATACACAACTGCCTTATGCCCTATCACAGAGTTTATGTCACACTTCCGCTAATTTTTTGAAGCGAATATTTAATATGAAACATTCATGGTGTTCATAATAATTAATTTAGAGATAAAATACACTGTCTCAGTTCTGAGATATTTTGTTGAATTATGACTATTAAAGTATGTACAATTCCACAAAAAGCTAGTGCAGCGTATATATACAAAGTTTGTAGTTGTTATGTCAACCAGTGACCAGTGTTCTTTTGCATATCTTCCAAAAAAATTTTCTATTAATATAGAAATTTCACAGAACAGAAATAGTAATTCATATTTGTATCTTTTATTAATAAATATGATGTTTATCTTTAGTATTTGAATGCTATGGTTTTATGTTGCTGCCGTTTGTTTCTGAATGGCTAAAAACCTTGGGCAAGATTTGAACCACGATTGTGCCTCAGTCAACCCAGCTGTATAATTGAGGACGGGTAGGATAGAGGTTGCAATGTGAATGATTTAATCCTATGTGCTTATAGAGGCTGCAATGGATTGTATGCCCCCCCCCCCCCCCCCCCCCCCCCCAGGGAGTTGAGGAAGTACAGGGCCATAGTGCTGGTATAGATCCATGCCTGGGGTAATAGTTAAGTGCTTTGAGCATGGTGGGAAACCACTATATAAAACACTTAAGTTCATTAACATTATGACAGAATCCAATATGACCCCACTGAATGCAGTGCTACTTGGAACAGTTACACCGGAAGTTGTGGAAATTGACTTTTTTGCGTAGTGCTGCGTAGAAGCTTGGTTACTCAACTACATAGCATCTAAAAGTAAAACTATGCAAGAAATGGTTTGATTTAGATAATTGACCCCCCAAAGGTCAAGGTCTTCAAAGATGTTTACACCTTATAATATGGTGGTAGACACTTTAATATAATTTCACAATATGTCATCTTTGTACTAGGTTTGAATGAAATCAGATATTGCATGTCTGGGAAATGATGTGTTACTACATTGCAAGGTTTGTGTCTCAACAGATAGATACTTGTTAGTCAATTTACTGATAGTTGAATTACAATATTACCTAGCTGGTCAGCAAGCTGTTTACCACGTTCCGTAGACACAACACGTTCATCTTCCATGTCACATTTATTACCTACGAGAATAACTTGAGCATTGTCCCATGAGTATGTCTTGATTTGAGTAGACCTATAAAAGAACAAACACAAACATGTTTATTATCTAGAACATATAAAACAAAATAACATAACAAATAAGTATGGTGCCACTTTTGCCATTTGTATATAATTATGTAGCCGGTGAACACTGGACACTTAGGAGTCAACTCTGGTCTTGAAACGACTTTAACAAGTCATTGATAATGACATAGTCCCCGCTATAATTGGGTTTTAAGGAATTATCACTACTCTGATCACGCAACAACATTTGTGAACCTAAAACAAACAGACTTAGATATGTTGTGTGTGCTTGTTGGACATGGAATATGCCTCCAACAATAAAGGATTGGTTGGGTATGGGGGATCATATCATGATGAAAATGGAGTCTGAGTTATGGCTTTGGACATGGAAAATTCACAAACAAAAATATTGGATTGTATCACGACGAAAATGGATATGCACATGTATGTCATAGAACACTGTCCTAATACCAACTTTAAATGAGATCTGTTCAAGCATGTCCGAGTTATGGCTTTGGACATGAAAATTCGCAAACAAAATGGCTGCCAGGCAGCCATATTGGATCGTATCACTACGAAAATGGATATGCACATGTATGTCATAGAACACTGTCCTAATACCAACTTTGAATGAGATTTGTTTAAGCATGTCTGAGTTATGGCTTTGGACATGGAAAATTCACAAACAAAATGGCTGGCAGGCAGCCATATTGGATCGTATCACGACGAAAATGGATATACACATGTATGTCATAGAACACTGTCCTAATACCAACTTTGATTGAGATCTGTTAAAGCATGTCTGAGTTATGGCTTTGGACATGAAAATTCACAAACAAAATGGCTGCTAGGCGGCCATATTGGATCGTATCATGACAACAATGAATATGCACATGTATGTCATAGAACACTGTCCTAATACCAACTTTGAATGAGATCTGTTAAAGCATGTCTGAGTTATGGCTTTAGACAGGGAAAATTCTCAAACAAAATGGTTGCTAGGCGGCCATATTGGATCGTATCATAAAACAAATTGACGTGCATATGTATGTCATAGTATGTTGCCCCTGTACCAAGTTTGAAAAAAATCGGTCCAGGCATCTCCAAGAAACAGCTGCGGACGGACGGACGGACGGACGCACGGACACACGGACGCACGGACGGACAGACGGAACCCAATCTATAAGTCCCCATTCCGGACTTCGTCCGCGGGGACTAAAAAAGAAACATGAACAGTTTAAGTTGGACCTGAGTTAGGTTAGGTTGCTCCTGATGCAAGAGGGTGGTTTATGTCAAGTCCTGGTTTTAAGCCAGCTTAATTTTTGCATGTGAATGCATTTGGGCCTGCTTAAATCCCACTTGATGCTGCAGTTCTCAACAATATAGCCTAGCCACGATTCAAAGTTGGGTTAAAACTGGTGACACAATTGATGAATCCAATCTCAACACAGCCCCAAACAAAGCAGCTGACCTGTTAAAGTCAGACTAGATTTAAAATCCTCATAAATGTGAACACGTATTATTTGCTTATTGGAACTACAATATTTTGTAACAACAAAACAAACACAGACATAATGTAAACACTGTCATGAAAAAATACCACAAATGCTGAGTGTATGTAAAAAAAATGATACACTGTATCTGACTACCAACACATATCAATATCACCCACTCTTATCAAAATCTGGATCATTTCAAAATAATCAAACAGTGTTGTCAATTTCAATATACCTGATGTGCTATCTAGTGTCTGCTGTTCACCTACAGGTGTCTTTCAATAAGTAGCTATAGGACATTCCAAAGTTATATCAATTGAACTTTTGTTTCAAACACAAACTTGAAAATTGTACCAGAAATTTTTGACTGCACATCTCCAGTCTTTGTCAATAGATTGACCTATTATTCAGAACAGGTATGACAATTTACTTTGTCTGGTATAGTACTGTTAAAGTGTATTGATACCAGGGCACTGTCGTTGCATGAGCTGCTGGATTGTTTTTGTCTGAAATTGGAACCGTTATGTACTGTAATGTCCCCAAGACAGAACTCCCATATTACAGCATACTAATTATAGTTGTCCAGGGCATTATCATGATCTCACTGAACACGGCTCTGTAAGGCAGGTCTGAGATAGTGAAACCATGTCAACTCTCTGTGCTAAAATAAAATAGCACTGCAGGAACATTTTTGCTATTGCAGTTTTGATATTAAGTTAAGTAGCCCATACATGTATTTACACATCACATTAACAGCATCTGAGTCTGTCAGGTTTTTTATGGAAATAAAGGACAGAGTAATTGATATACATAAGTTTACAGGAAATTAAAAGGATTGAAATTACTATCTATGTTTTGTGTCCTTTGCTGCTAGACATTCCATTCTACATCTGTAAGTACTACTAAAAAGTCTATTATCCTCTCTAATGGACTGTTTCCATGGTAAATTGATAAATCAGTTGATTTATGTGACTTTAAGATACCACGATTTTACTAATAAAAATATCAGGATTATGATTCCAAGAACTTTTACCCCATTCTTTGCATTTTCCTCTAGAACGCCTGGTCTGTCAGATCTGCTTTTCACTTTTTTAACTTTCAAAAGTTGTAAATCATGGATTATTGGGTAAATTAATGACCCACTTATAGCTCAAGTACAAAATGTAGGAAAATAACGTCATTGATATGTAAATAATCCATGGAGTCATTCATTTACATATTCACCAATGAATAATTTAATACCAGTTTAAGAGACCGTCAATAATTGGTGTCAGGGCAACAATTTTCATCTTTTAGAAAGGACACTCTTTACAGTTACCAATCATTGTTTACTACTAGATCACATGACTAAGAATCATTTTGAACAACAACCAACAACTGTTCAAGATCTGGTCACATGACTATCAATGACAACCAATTATTGTTCACTACTGAATCACAGGACTATGACTCAATGTGACCATCAATCAATCATTATTCACTACCACATCACATGATTAAAACTCACCAATCTTGAACGGCTTGGAATGATTCTTCGTTTGTGACATCATACATGAGAATAAAACCCATTGCTCCCCTGTAATAAGCTGTTGTTATGGTACGATATCTTTCTTGACCAGCGGTGTCCTATAAAATCAAAAGATAATAATATTGTTATTATCACATGTAATGAGAAAGATCCAAAATTCCAAATCAAAATCAGAACAGAGAATTACTCAACATTGAAAAATCTCCAGACAAGACAATTTCTATGTGTTTGTATTTTAGTTCACTCTATGGTACAACTGTCAATCTGATCAAAAATCAAAAGTCAATTTCTCTATTGACAAGGTGATGGGGCAGACAACAGTAAATTTGTACTTTCTAAGCCATGTTTTAGAATGTAATAATTTTGGTGAAGAAGTGCATACATAACAAGGACATGGGAGGAGGAGGGGGGTTGCTTCAAACCTTGCTATAGATGAGAATGTAGGACAGTGTGGACTGACTACTATGTACATCCAAGAGATACACATTTGTATTCATTATCAGAAATGATTGTTAATACAGAGATAATCTAGAAATAGCTGTCCTAGTCTAAACCCAATTTGTTTCATCTACAATGAGTCAACATTATTTTTGTCCACAATTTCTTTCAAAGATCACTGAACATTAGCAGTCTTGTTAAAATTACAACTAACGAAGTACAATGCCTATATCACCTCAGACTAACCAGATCATTCAGATTCACTAGGTCTTTTTTTGAAAACTATTTCAGGTGTGACCACCTGTCATTTACACATACATACGAAATATATAGAAATATACAAATCCATATTTCAAAATAGTTTTGGCTGTCAAATATCGGATCAGTAAAGTTAAAATCTATTTTTAAGGAGATACGAGTCACAGCACTGCTGGAAAACACTGAATGCAAGACCCTTTTAGATTTAGCAGTGAAATTACAAGATTCTGATTTAGCAGTGAAATTACAAGATTCTGATTTAGCAGTGAAATTACAAGATTCTGATTTAGCAGTGAAATTACAAGATTCTGATTTAGCAGTGAAATTACAAGATTCTGATTTAGCAGTGAAATTACAAGATTCTGATTTAGCAGTGAAATTACAAAATTCTGATTTAGCAGTGAAATTACAAGATTCTGATTTAGCAGTGAAATTACAAGATTCTGATTTAGCAGTGAAATTACAAGATTCTGATTTAGCAGTGAAATTACAAGATTCTCATTCAAAAGATTTTGAACAGTTGATGTAGACACAACACAATGAATGCTATATGCCTTTGAGATAAAATGTCAACCATTCAGAAACATGCCTTGGATATGGCGTCTTGCAACATTCAATCTCATTATAAAAGTACATATTCCATGTCTGGAATTTTAATTCAAAACCTGG
Organism: Glandiceps talaboti; assembly: GCF_964340395.1. NCBI lineage: Eukaryota > Metazoa > Hemichordata > Enteropneusta > Spengelidae > Glandiceps > Glandiceps talaboti. The sequence goes on along the minus strand of NC_135554.1, from coordinate 28,366,038 downwards.
ATTTATTGCAGACTATATAAGTACACTTATTATTTCAAGCTACATGTAATCATAGTATATTGTTCACCCTAGATGGCTTAGATGACTTGAAATAACATTCACTAGTTGTTATTGTACACTTGTTGAAAGCCAAAAGAGAGTCCCCTCCTCCCAAAGGTAGAGCTTTTGACATTTAGAATTTCATGACTGCCTCTATATTCTGGTGACATTTGATATACAAATGTATACTATAATATAGTGCCATTCCTGATATTAACTGGTATAACTTACATTATACATCATTCCAACAAGAAATATGGGTGATACACCCACATAATTCAAGACAACTTGTGCCTATATGATTTGCACGATGCTCAAAATACACGTGAAAACTTTATATTCGTCAATACTTTCCCAATATTATATAAATTGTGCTTGCAAAGATAAAACTGTATTATTCCCCAATATTTGTCTTTGTTTACTGTGACTTGGAAAGTACTTGTGACCTAAATGTTTTGACAAAGCCCCTTAGGTCACTCATATTTTTCTTGGCCAAATAACATCTAAAAGCATACTTTCACTGTTAAGGTAGGTTGAATTTGAAGTTATTAGCGTAAGCTTGCTATTGTTCCAATTACCTTGCATAGAGAGAAAACAAGATGGCATGACTACTTTTGTACACAGTCTGCACAGAATGATAAAAAAAAATTGCCTTTGAGACAAACTTCTTCAAATTACATACTTTTCACCACTTGACAGTTTTATTTTGCCTTTGGGGAGCAGTAAAATCTTCACATTTTATGGAATCAATAAAATACAGAATTTTGTTTTGTACTATGAATGCACATGTACCTACAAATTAGTTACAATCAGTTTGTCCAGAATGGTGATGCAAATTGCTAGCTAGAAATACACTATTTGAGATATCTCCTGTCAAATTTGACATCATTGATTTTGTACTTTTAATTTGGAAAATTCTGATTTTTAATTTATAATTGTGCCAAGTACAGGTAAATTCTAACATGTTATTCTTAAAATATACAGCACTAACACTGCAAGTGCCATTGAGTATGTCATATACAATTTTATCTCTAGAAGTACATTAGTATACGATTTCTCTATATGTCTAAATATCGTATTTACAGTGTCATATTATCCAGTGTTTTTACTCCAAGTAGGGAACCATAGCAACAAACTAATGCTCTTTGTTGTACAGCCGTAGTGACGTCAAATGGTACCATACAGTAAATGCTTTGAAACACTCTATTTGACTACTGTTAATACTTAATGCCTGCATCTTTTTCAACAAACAGAATTTTATGCAGTTAAGTGGTAGGGTGTACTATTAATTCAACACTTCCCAGCATGAGATACATTTCTCTTGTTGTTCACATTTTACTATATTTGTATTGAAAATAGTTGTATTTGCTTTTTAGACTATCAATAGGTGATACACACCTTTCAAGAACTAGCTAAAGATACTTTTCACGCATATATTCAAAGGAAACAAACTCTGATTATTAATGAGAATTCTGGGTAATGTACTTTCAGAAATTATATTTCCATTTTTAATATAAAGTTCTGTTCAATTGGAATATTTGAAATGTCGTTAATGTTAATTCAGAAATACACATCAATTTATTTTCATTATAAGTCTGGGACTCTCAGTTTGCCAAAACCCAATCTGGGATCTATCTGGGTTGTCTGGGACCAGTCCTGGTTCCATTCAGTGACCAGTCTGAATTCAACTTTGGGATAAGTTTCAATTGCACTTCTATCCCAGATATTGGTATCATTTATGTACAATGGTAAAAATACAACATACTGGCATAGACCCTTTATAGATTGCAGAATATGACTAGCTCAAAACGTATTCTGAATGTCAGCCTGTGATGAACAATACATTGCCTTTGATTGCAAGTAAGACCAGTCCAAGATTGAAACTGGGACCAGTCCCTGATGGAAACATGGACCTGTCCCAAGCAGAGTTTTTAACAAATCTGAAAGCCCCAATGTACAGGCAGCACTAATTTAAGGTCTGAACTACCCTTACATACCTCCCACTATACAACATATGTTAATATCTGATATTGGCTTATACGGTGCATAAATACACGTATACAAATTCCATGTTCTGCATTGAACAGCTCATGTATTTATTCTATCATTCCTTCCACAATTATTTTTCAACTTCTCAAATTAATTTCTTTTCAGGTTTAAACATCAACTAACAATGAACAAAATATAATCAACAAACAAACAAAATGTAACAACGCATGTATGTATGGGGAAAAAAACCACCTACATATGCACATTTTTCCCATCTTTTCTGAATTGATAAAAGTCAGTCCTACATGTACTCTGCCTGCAAGCACTTTATGCTTTCTTCCATCTCAACCCACACATAGAGATTATTTTTAAAAGAACAATTTTATACTCAATTCAAATGTAGCATATATATCTGGCTTCTCCAAATCTCATTAAAGGCTACTAAAAATGGTGCCAAAGGCATTGCACCACAACTGTAAAGTTTGTGATAATTTTTTTAAAATGTTTATCCATATCCCAATCCACCTAATGTTGTTATTTTTGTAATATACATATTAACCATTTCACTGTTGCTATGGGAATGCTGGATGTTTATCCACTTGCTTAACAATCCTATTTTTATGTTTGTAATATGCAATGTCATTTGACTGTTGCTATGGGTATGGTCTTGTTGCTAGGCATTTTCATACACTTTTGAATCTTTATTCACTTGAGATACAAGTTTTGACCAAAATGGAGCTTTGTAGACCTAATTGGCATATCACTGATGGGATCAGCATGTCATGAACCCTTCTTAATCTACACACCCCTAATTTCTGAACAATCTGCCAAGTATGTTTGGAGTTCAAGTTTTTTGACCAAAAATTATTGGTTTTTTGACCCGAAACACATCCCTGATGCGATCATTTGCATTTGAACAATTTTCCATCTACACATTCCAAGTAATATTCCCATCAAATATCAAGCAACAGTCCAGCGGTTTTTGATGTCAAGTTGTGCACACACACACACACACACACACACACACACACACACACACACACACACACACACACACACACACACACACACACACACACACACACACACACACATGTATACATGTACACACACACACACTTCACCATTGAGCCTCAGTTCAATTGTGCTAAAAATAGCCAAAACAAGTCTCTTGAGACAAGAGTCCACATTGATTGTATGATACAGCTGCAGAAGTCCATATGAAAAACATCAATTATAAAACTACTTTATAAACTGCAGTCCTTGAAAAATAGCCTCATTAAATGGTTGGATTTATGGCAGGTTTCATTACATGAAGCTTGCTACAGAACGGATCAAAATATTTAGTTTCCTATGATATGCAAATGACTGAAAAAGCCTAAAAGCCACAAACTGCATTTCTCAACAATTTTTGTCTGTTTAATGTTCTGTCATCTCTTACTTTTGTTGCTACATATAAATACATGCATATCACTGTTTAGAGTGGCTAAGGTACATTTATATAAAATCATAATGTAGACAAAATCAGTCTCAATTATACACTTCTTTAGATATTTTGTAAAACCAATCTGGAGTAATTTCCAGTCATTGAAACTTATATAATTGTAAAGAGAATGTTTTTTTAAGTGATGGTGAATAGGTCAAACTTCCCAAGTCAAACTTCCCAAGACCTTTTACCAGAATTCCACACCGAAACTAAGAAGGTATGGAAAACTAAAATATAAAGGTCATCAGGTTTTCTCTTGAGTCTAAGAGCAAGATTCTTAGCCTAAAAGATTCATCATCTTGAGGACCAGGGTGGTCCTTATCACTCACTACACACACACTGTTTTTAAACAACAGATAAGGAGCCTCCAAAATGACGAACACTACACACCCAAACCATACCAAAAATATAGCATCAATGGTTCCAAAGAGTGTAAATTATGATAAAGATGCAGTGCTAGTTTGTAAGTAACTTTGCATGTTCAGTTATAGCAATGATAATGATACAAAATAATTATTTCATAGATGAATACATGACTGATAAATTCAGGACTACATGTATATCTCACTTGAATAAAATACATGTATTGCAGCTAGAGCAGATCATTTTGAACATATTCTGCACAATTATCTCAATCAAAAACTTGTTTGACTTTGACGCACACAAACTTATTGGATATTGCAAAATACGAAGACATTAAAATCTTACAACAGAGCTCAGACGACTCCATGTCCGATTACCATGTCCAAATACTAGTGCCATGGAAATGTACTGTAAATTATGATTTTTTTATGGTAATATACACAAACTAAATGTCACTGGCAAATTGCTCTTGGTCTAGATATTACTATTTATTAGTCCAGGAGTATGAAAAGCAAAATGTCCTGTTTCATATATCAGTCAGGATGACAAGATTGAAGGAATCTATCTAATGGGATTAAAAACACCCACTTCAGTAACCCTGAATCCTGCGGAGGAGAAGTAATTTTTTTTCTACAAAATATAATGGTAAGTCATGCCTTCTTGCATTTAATCTATATAATTGGCTGTGTTGTTGAGCTGCTTGTACACCTACGCAGTACGGTTTTGATTCAGAAATAATCAGTCTGTGCAAAGCCTGTGGACTGAAACTTATGAAATATGGCATTACGCAAAGAAGGGCAATTCTAAGTCTGAGCATTTTTCACAAACCAATCATTCTACGCCGACACAAAACTTGAAAGACTATTTCCTACTTACAAAAAAAACAGCCTCACTTTTATGCTAACATTATTTCAAGACTGTATTGAATCAAACTGAAATGATGAACAGAGTTCTTTTCTTTTCAAATTTTTTTGGTCTTTTTATTATATACTTTGTCTTGGATGTTACAAAACCAAGAAAATCTGAATTTTGTTTCCATCTACAAAACAGCATAAGTAGGTGTAGCATACCTACTCAAGTCCATGCCACCTGGGATTTCATTCACTTTCTTTGCAATGACTGGCTGTCACAGGTGAAGTATACATTCATTGTAATATGCTCAAAACACAACACCATGCTCAGACTGCTCACTTGAAGGATGACATGTTGTGTACACTTCCATATTTGTGACTTGTTTGATATATGAAAGGCATATCAAGTTCTTGCATGCTTCATAGAGTAATAATGATTTGGCTATCCATGTATGATGTAACTTGGAATATTATCCTTAATGAAGTACATGCCTTACAAAGGGAATGCAGAGAAGGGTAAAGGTAGTTTTTCTTGAGGGTATGAATTACAAACTGGGTAAAAATAAACAAAGTTGTGAACCATGTGACCATATCCCAACTAACAGTAGATAAAGAAATGTAGATATGCTAATTATCAAATTTCAATATATCACTATGGTTCACACACTTTAGCAAAAAACAATATATTCTTTCACTTCTATTAGATTTCAACAAAATGTTTCTATTCCATGTGGAATGACAGAAACCTTTATTCATCTCATATCGTGTGATATGTGCCCTGCATATTTCAATACAAGATGTACATCTTCATCCAAGCCGTCACAACACATCATATACACCACATAGTGGCAGAGATTGAACGGGGGCAACCTTATCAATAGTCAGCAAGTAATAGAATCTTTTTCATTTGCTTTAACATAACAGAGACACCAATAACAATGAAAAACACATGAATCTACTTTTAACCATTACCATGGCAACATAATTTTCTTGTATTGGATATTAGCTAATTTCATTTTCTCACTGCTGGAATAAGGTTACATTGCATTCATTTGTAATTCAATTATTCAGAATAAGATGGCAAAAGGATCATTTGCTAAAGGGGCCTATTTGATGGGGATTTCGCAACTCAATTTAAAAATGAATCTGACAAAAACTCAAACTTTATGGATGATCTAGTATTTTCCTTATAAGAATATATAAGATTTATGAAAAATAAATCATTCACATTTATAGTTTTTGACTTTATACTACTGAAAAATAATGAGTAGACTAGTAAATAAGTTAATAACTCTAATCTATATATCAGGGTTTGTTTTTTTACATGTTTCCCCTCTCAACAATTTGAGTTTAAATACATACAAATATGGAAATCTAAGTAACTTTACCACACCATGGGTTTCAAATTCCTGACAAAATCAAGACCATGTACATGTGTATTCCATCCACAACAGCACATATCAATATATTTAAAGGTTTCAGCTGCCTGATGACTACAGGCCACAGCTAGAACATGTACACGCAATTGCTTTTGGATTCATCCACTGGTATTATTACTCTAGAGAATGAATAATGGGATCAATTAGTTTGGAAAACATGTGTAATGGATAGCCTTACACATGCAAACTTACATTTCTTTCTCAATGTTTGAAAGCTGTTGTTAGGTAGTTGTGACTGCAGCTATGTTTATGGGACAGTTATGTTACCTGTGTGCCAGCTCCAAGTGAATTTGACAGGCTACTATTTGGGGACAGTTATGTTACCTGTGTGCCAGCTCCAAGTGAATTTGACAGGTTACTATTAAATTGGGGACAGTTTTGCTTGAGGCAGTAATAAACAATATTCCATACATGTAAGACAGTTTAAGGCCACTATCAAACTGGTTGACTGGCAGAGTATAGGTAAAAAGTTGATCCTGAATAAAAGAATTCATATTGCTCAACATACAATTGCTAACACAAGCAATTCCTATGACTCAGCACATAAGATAATAGTGACCATAATACAAGACTACACATATGGGATTCAAACATTATAGTAGCATTAGCTGCAACTGGGATAGTTTTTTCATCAAATAACCAAATATATATTCACTACAAATTGGTCAATTACATATAAATAGACACTGTATAGATAGTGGTCACTACTATTATCTGTAGGTGGTGTAGTGGCAAGTTCAAATCTTCAGTGAAAGCTCAGTTTTGTAATGGTATAACTGGATATATTATCCATAAGCAGTACAGAAACAGGTTGAAATCATGATCATTATTGAGGGCACTGATTTTTTGGTGCAGACCCAAACATTTATTTGATTTATCATGTATATAGCTACAAAAAAAATGTTTATGCAATTCTGTTCATGGTGTACAAAATTTATGAGTTAGTTATTCCAAAGAAATATTTTCAAAAAATGATCAAGTTGCAGTTTGTGCAGGTAGTACCAGCAGAGATCAGTTTATATTTGTACTAGATCGACCATCAAGACATCATCTTAATTCACAAACCAATTTCATGTAAAACTCGCACATATTTCCAAGGCAATACCTTATCTAGAGCAAAGATCAGAACAAAGCCTTATTAGTATATTACTGAATGATGAAGTCATAACACATACTAAATGAGCTCCTGGGAATATAATCTGTCATCATTTACACATATCATTAAAATATGTATGCATTAATTTTACCCTGGGTAGTTTATTTATTGTATCAATTTAGAAATGCTATTAAAAATATAAATATTCAATGTGTGTGTGTGTGTGTGTGTGTGTGTGTGTGTGTGTGTGTGTGTGTGTGTGTGTGTGTGTGTGAGTGTGTTGTACTATACACTGCGATGTACTATACACTGCATTAAGTCTTATATATGGTACAACAGCCTCCCTCATTGCAACTGATAGTGATACATAATACTCATCCCACAAATGGCCTTCCCCAGTTGTTCCCTTCTGGTCATCCGCTTTACTCTTAAAAATGAAGTCAGCAGATAGTAGAAGTACATGTAGTTACTGTAGTAGTAAAATTTATCTTAAAAAACAGGATACCCAGGAAACAATAATAGCAGATTTCCACTCAGGGTTGGTGCTGTTATCATGTTTTAATAGCAGGTTTTTCCCAATGCATTTCAGTCACATTCATGATAATCTTTTAACTCACATGCCTAGAGCTGTTTCTCTCTACAACATGTTCCTAAGCAGTTGATATTATAGTATCCAGCAACATGATTGACAGGCAAACAACCACTTGTTTATCTATTCTGAGTATAAAGGCAATCTATTTATTTATTTATTTACATGTACTTCAAATTCTTCAATGCTGTGTTTTTGGCGGCTGAGATACATCACTCTAAGTGTTGACTGTCGGCTACTATGTTGGCAGTCAGCTGAACTAACACAACAAAGAGATACACAGTAAGTACAGGCTGTGGGCTGACATGTTGGCAGACACACTTTAACAAATTCCTAAGTAATCAATTATCAGTTAGCCCAAGGGTATAGACAAGTTTTATGCATGCCTGGCCCTTGTACACATCATAGATATACAATTTTAAATTTAACTCTTTGGTCAAATTAAGATACAAGAACTTTTACATTGGAAAAAAACCACACTAATTTCTTATGTCAAACTAAGCACAACTTTGCTGTATATAACACACTACTGGTAGGCTTTGCTGATGACATGAAGGTTACAGCCCCAGTTGCTGTCATTGCAACTCTTTTCCTTAATTTTGTTGACATTTTATAAGTTGCTGTTCTTGCTGAACATGTATGGTTGTCAAGTGTTGAAACCCTATGGATAGTCCAGAAACTAGGCTATCTGGCTCAACATGTATGGTTGTTGAGTGTTGAACCATATGAATAGTCCAGAAACTAGGCTATCTGGCTCAACATGTATGGTTGTCAAGTGTTGAAACCCTATGAATAGTCCAGAAATTAGGCATTCTTGCTCAACATGTATGGTTGTCGAGTGTTGAACCATATGAATAGTCCAGAAACTTGGCTATCTGGCTCAATATGTATGGTTGTCAAGTGTTGAAACCCTATGAATAGTCCAGAAACTAGGCATTCTGGCTCAATATGTATGGTTGTCAAGTGTTGAACCATATGAATAGTCCAGAAACTAGGCTATCTGGCTCAACAATGTCGTTTGATATTTCAGCTTAAAAGGAGGATGAAACTGTTTCTAGTAAGGACTGTATGCACTTTACAAAAATAGTAGTTTATCGTACATTTGTAGCACAAACTACAGAAAAAAATACGAGAGCTTTTTAATTAAGATTTATAATTCCTAAATGCAAACATATGAATACAATTTGTAATGTTGTAGTATAATTATTTAAAATATTGGAAAGCCACTATGTGTACATTTGTACTCCAGCTAGACAAAATATCAAAATGCAAACAATAATGGGAAAGTAAGAATATTGATATATTTTATAAGACACTTTATCAAAATGGATAAAAAATGGCTTTCGACAGAGCAGCTGTATGAGATCACATTGTTACAGTCCTTACAAAGCATTCTGGGATATGTCACCTGAGGCTGGTGAAGGGAATCTATTACAGCACGGCCCACAATTCTAAATTATTAAAACTACCAGTTCACATCATGAGAACAAACAGACGGGAAAAACATGTTAGCTTTTCTGATTCCACACAAAAATTCTTTCAAAACAATTTTGTATTATATGATTCATTCCAGATAAATTTACTGAAATGTTTGCACAACTTTTTTTTACGTGAATAAACTGCACAAAATGGCTTTATCTGAAAATTTGTATGCTCTGTACCTAGTTTTGTCCTTCTAACTCATAATGTAAATCACTCAAACTCATAATTGCCTTTGACTTAATATTGGCACAAATGTATCACAAAGTAAGCACCCAAACAAAAAGTAAGCCCCCAAACATTAACTGATATTTTTTTTTATTCCACAACACAGTATCCTTCCCCAGGTAAATTAGGTCAAAGACAGGAAGCGAGTGACATTAATATGTAAATTCTTATTTTTGTATCCCATGATTACAATTACTTGGACAAAGAAAGGTCCATTATTCCTTGCTGGTAAAATATTTACATATTTGAAAAGTCACTGGGATTCCAGACATATACTTATGTAACCAACAATACCAGTTTAACAAAGACATATTAAGTTTTCAATAAAAATTTGTAAAATTAATTCATTGCCATCAATAAAATCAATAATACCTTTATCTGAATGATACAAGAATAATCCTTCAAATGGCAAGAAAGCAATATCAATTTGCAATCATTCTTTTTTATATTTTGGGACATATGAAAGAAATACATTCACTTTTTGGATATAAAAAGTATGTACTTGTAAGAGCTGCTTCTTTTGTGTAGGGAAACTAAACCGCTAGAAGCAGTAATCAAATAAAGTATAGTACAGTATGTATATCACTTGTAAGTTACAGGAGAAATTAAGATGCCTTGGTGTTTCACTCTTAAGACATGTTTTCTACACACACCCAGACAATTTCAAATGTCATAAAAACAACTGTAGAGGTGCCACGCACAGTGTGGATGTACATGTAGAAGTAAATAAGTAACAATGTTCATTATCAGTTGGAAAGTACACTTGAAGCCATTAAAATCATCAACTCCATTTGCCTGTTTCTACTACACAGTAAACAGTTAGCAATGCTTATCACGTTTCAATGAGATTGGGTAAAGGATCCTGCTGTGTGTTGTGTCTCTGTTAGCCTTGAGTTGAATTGTGTCTATCTGTGTGTAAAAAACATCGGTGTCCATGAGTTAAACTCCATGGCAACTTCATTTCTCCTGTACCATGGTTGACACCTGCCACAGCTAATAAATTCCTCAACAAATCATTCTTATATTTCTGCAATGCAAATGAATGCTTTCATTGACTTCCTTTATATTGTATTCATTCTCATTTTCAAAGTTACAATTCCTAATATGAATGCATAGCCATCAATATTCAGTGAACAGCCATTCAGATCTGGTTAATATTTCCAAATATATTATTCTGATACAAAGTGTTATGATGAACTGGTTACACCCTGTACCAACAGGACATTTTCAGTGTATATGTACATAGGTAGGGATACACGCTATCAATGGATTGTTCAAATCAAATATTATTATTAGACCAGAAATCTGAAACACAAAACTGTGAATCAAGCAATGGATTGGGACTTCAGTATACCACATTAGATCAGAAATCTGAAACCCCAAATACAAGTTTTACTCATTAGAATTCAGAATACACATAGGTTACCCCACTGTTATGATGACCCCTTCCTCTAGGCCCTATCCATTCACAATGCCAGCACATTTAGTCAAGTATAAGCCAGAAATCAAACCACAACGTACTTACAAAATACCTGCACATTAATATGCGGGCACTGCAAAAGCACCAACACCCACACAATGAACTTTAAGCATGCAGTCAACAAGGTCAACGAACAAGTATGTTTTATGCAAGTGATGATTTATATGCACCAAGAATGAAATATTTGTTGTTGTTTGCATTCTATACTACTGTCCCTTAATCGTATGACAAGTAGGCAATGTTGTGGAAGGCAAACAATGATGAATTTTTCAGTCCAGATAATCTTTTGATTTAGATTAGTGAGAATGATGAAATCACATCAAATATACATGTTTACCGTTAATGTAAGTTTATCATCATACTGAAATTCTGGCTAACTGTACCCTTACACCATACTTCATTTGTGCCATAATCAAGTATTCTATTAAGAAAGATCACAGTATCAGTAAAGGAAATACACTGATGTACATAAGCACCTTGAGCACCAAGTTGTAATTCCTACAGATACAATATACCCAATTCACAGGCAGCAACCTACAAGGTAATACTCAAATACACCAATGTGTGTAAGCACCATGAGCACCTAGTTGTATTTCCCACCAATACCCTATTCACGGCAACAAGGTATGAACTCAAATACATGTACATCCATGCAAAACTTATAAATACATTTACACTGTGCATTTTCTTAAATCAGTGGGACACAGATTTCTTTGGGTTGGATCGCTTGGATGTTTAAATTCCGTTTTGCTGCTTTTTGTTACAGCAATAAATCGTTTAGGTGACCTTACTGCTTTATTTCATGAATAATGATGGACTTGCTTTAGAAACTTAGGCAAGGTCAGTACAAAGTGAATATCAGTTCAAAGGAACAGTTCACTTTTTACATTTATGTGTCACTTTTAGAACATTGTCAAGCACACATGAAGTAACAAAAAAATATTTATGGCATGATACGTCTTATCAAAAACAGCACACAAAAACATTTTTAAATGTGCAATGAAGTCAGGTCTGTAGTCAATCAGACTTGTAATTTATCTAAAAAGCCTTGACTAAATGGAGTACAGTGATAGTTGTTTGAAATAGTGCCTGTATACCAGAATACATGCAATGCCCAAGGTTTACTGTATTACACATGATGGCAGGATTGAACTATGCAGACAACACACAAGGTACATCCACAAATGTTATTGGGACTGTTATATTAGCTCTCTTCTCATACTAATGAAATAGATTTCAACAAATTTTGGATATGACCTTGCAATCAGTAGAAAGCTCAAACCTCGGTGTGGCCTTTAGTCCAAGCATGAAATGTTGAAGTGCAGTTTTGTGGCAACTTTTAAGGTACAGACACTAGCACTTGGCAACTACTAACATTAAATTGTGCTTGTGTAGTTGTGAAAAATAAAATATTAACTTTTTAAATTTAAAATCAAAATTATTTTTAGCATTATTTTTATCACTCAGCCATTTTTATATTTTTCAGCTCAAAATCTGCTGACTACAGGAACTTTAAACAAATTCACAGCAGGCCTGTTTTTTTTTCTGCACAAATCCATGTTCTCCATGTTTTTTATACTTAATAGTGTTAATACCCATGTGTTCCATGCTATATTCAATTCCATTCATTGTCCACAAATTTACTGGTCCAAATAATGATGGTTCTTGTTTATACAGCCACTATATATTGTATATAGATCATAAACGCTAACCTTTGATTAAAGTCAGAGTGCACTCTTAAAATGCTTGGATGTCTACTATATACATGTATGTATGTTAAAGTCATCTGTAAATTCTAAGTAAGTAGAAACAGGGGAACCCACGACATGCCACCTGAGAATGGTTTTAAAGTTTATGTTGTCAGGAGTAATGTAAGATTTGGGAATTGAAGTGACAAGATTGACAAACTACAGGAGACTTTTCAAATGTTGCAGGTATATTGTATAAATAATCAAAGAGGAACGTATGAGATCGATTACAATGAACTCTGGTAGAAAACGGAGCCCCTGGCAGACTTTAGTAGTAGATTTTTTTTCAAATCCATGCCAATTTTTGTCTCACTAGTCTAATGGTCTGAGTCTGTGACTCCATTGCACTCACTCAAATAAGATACAAATAAGAACAAGCATGTAGTAAAGTCACAAATTTGGCCAATAGACAGGCAGTTTTTTATCTCATTATTTATACATTTTTTATTCAGAATAGTTTGAAATCTTAATGCCTTCAATAATTTCTTCAATATTTTAGGTACATTACATACATATGTTTAAACCATTATGACATATAATGACTGGAATGCTGACAGTGGCTGACACTGTGACAGTCTTCTGTTTTCATTTGCAATTAACCTTTGACTTTGAATTTGAAATATGACACCTGTGATATCATATGAAATTACAATTTTTCATAAATAGAGTTATCATTGATAATTGCAATATCTATCAGGAACACATAGCCATGTAATTACAAAATCTCTGTATAGATGCAATCCAGGGATGCAATACATACATGATACAGTCTGGATGCCAAAATGGTCTATTAAAACCACATATTTGAAAGATTCCATGAGGGATAATACTAGAGTACGATACATACAACTAGTCCTATCAAATTGTTAGGGTTTTTTGGCCATTTAATTGTAAGTTAAAAATATGTGTACTGGGACATCACAGACTATGGAACTAGAATTTAGTCCAGTATTAATACCTCATTAATTAAATTCAATTTGAAGAGCTAAAAGCAGGGAGATGATCGCCAACTTGATAGCTGTCACATTCTATTCAAAAGGACATTTTCCTATATAACTTCTGTATTGAGAGGTGACACTCAAGCAAAGGAATATGAAATGGAATACACAAGTAACAGAAGTGTGAGGTCAGAGGTTAACTTGCTTGTATAAAGTGTAAGGTCATGGGTCAGATTTAGATAGCTAAAACAGACAACTGCTCCTGTCTGTTTATTTCAAATGGCAATCAATGTCTATTATAAGCAGGGAATGAATAAGTACAAAAACAGCTATTTCTGACAAATTTTGCCATGTACACTTTATCAGTGAGATCAGGCAGAGATAGGCAGAACACTTGTAAGTTTCATGCTTTATCAGTGACTTTCAAACACAATAAACAGCAAAACTGACAACCAATAACTCTTGGGGAAAGGAAGAGATAGGCAGAACACTTCAAAGTTTCAATTCAAATATCTCCCCTTTCTATTAATCTTTAGTTTTCTCCATTTATGACGCATATCAATTGTTGTACACTCTTATCTCACGATGACATCATCAATGACAAGGACCGGAAACACAGCTCTGTTTACATTATCTGTCAATTCCAGTTGCTAGGGACAACACCAGATGACTTGAGGACATACATCTAAAGGTTCACTCAGGTTATGGAGAACAGTAAGAAAATCAAAGACATTCTGACATGGTTAGAAAGGCTAGGATTTCATAAACAGATTGGTTATTGTTTTCAAGGCTGTACTTTAATGACTCACAATCTCTTTATATTTTGGAATTAAAATCTTGTGATTTCTCATCTCAAAGTTGTGGTTATGGAAATTTTATGAATGTAAATATCCATTTTGTTAAAATCGTGGGATAATTTCAAGTCAACTCTTTAGGAACTGAGAGAAGCCTTGTTTCAATTACATAGGGTATAAATTCACTTCCAATATTTAGAACTTGACAAGTTTTATTAATTAATAATAAAGTAAAAACCATATAGAATTTGCATTTATATCAATTTCAAATATTAACAAAATCCATTATCTAGCCAATATAACAAGTCTGTCACTTTGGTACATATTCTATACTTTGGCTTACCCAAGTCAGACACACATTTTGCTAAGAAGAAAATAAATTATATCAGAATCTTTGCCAAAGTTATTTCATGATTTGTACTACATCTTGGTGCATTCTATGTCACTAGTGTACAGGGTAATCTATCTTGAAATTAATTACACTTTGAAGGGTCACCATGTACTGATGTAGGTTGATTTTTTATTCAGTATTAACTGACAATAAAGCGCAACATGAATATATTGTCACAAGTAGCAATTGAAGTGACAAGGTCACAATCTGAGTCACACTGGCCACAGTAAATTGTCAAAAAGATTAAACTCTCGGTATTCAAGGCTCTCACACAAATGAAACACAGGAAGTGAGGACAAATGTATAAAATCAACTGATTTTAAGTTTTCAGTACATTTCCTGTGATTTTGAAACACAACAAAAAAGCCTTTAATAAATTAAATCCCAATAACCAAATTTGTTTGACTAATGACATTTACTCAAAATTATTGATTGTTTCTTTTAAACTGAGTAGCTGTTAGTTTGTTAGTTCATGATCATCTTACCTCCACCTACTGAAAGAACAGTACAATATAATTTGAAATGTCAACAATTCTTTATTTTTAGGGACTATATATCTATAACTTTTCAACTTTAATTTTACTCCAAATATTCATCTCTCTGGTGCACATTACACCATTACGGCTTTGAAACTATGGAAACAACATACATACGTCCAGTCACATGAATTTTACAAATTTATGACCAGAAAAGTGAAATTCAATATTCCATCTCCTACATTTGTACAATTCAATGAATTGATAATGATTAAATGGTTCAATTTCTGTATACAAATTGTTGTATTCTGGCATACAATTATCATAAACTAAACTTAACCTTGTCAGCTCCCGAGTCATAGATTATCACAATAAAATCAGCTACAAAATAATAAAATCCCTACCTGGTGACAACAGAAATATTATGATTGCTTTCATCAATTGTAAACCTTCCATCTCTACTGGTGCTTTAAATGTTAATACTGATAAATGCTTTTCCCGGAGACAGTTTCCATGGCAACAGACTTCCTTCAAGATGATAAATTAATGGCTGTCGTGCAAAATCTCAACTACTGACTCATCAATAAATAATACCTTGGTATTTAGTTGTATTGATATGGTACACTTTAAACTCACCTTTTTTTTTTTTAGAAACTCATCTTTTTATAAATCAAGATCACATCAATCAATTATTTGAAGGAAATGACAGAGACGACATCATTTCTTGTGATATCCATTATTTCACTATTTCTAGCTACAGAAGGGCTGAGTACAGAACGTAATCAATTTGAATAAGAAGCTCAGGGGGAAATGCAATGACGTAGGTTACAATACGTGTATAATCTAGTTATAGGTGGGCTATGATTACGATGCCGTACCACTGACGTCGTATCTACCTTTCACTTACACAACACAATGAAAAACAAGAGTACTGATTAGTATCCATTATTAATTTCTGAGTTTCATACTGCGTAAACAATCAGGGGGGCCACCAGGAGTGAAACTGTGATGGTCAGCATATTTCAAGCGACCATATTAATCTTACTAGTGTCACACAACAACAAAAAGTCTTACAATTACAACAACAGAAAGAAACATTTCACAAAATAATTTCATTAAGAAAGTAATATATATGACAATTTCATAATTCTTTATATATTTTTTTTTGTTTCTCAAACAATTAATTTATTTTATTTCAGTAACTAAAACATGATTCTATAACATAGTTCAAGTCACATGAATATGGCTAGTTTCAGAAACTTATGGTAAAACACAAAATTTCCCTAAAAATGATGAAATTACTGACACTTTGACTCTGACAAATTATCAAAAATGGTACGTGCATTTAAAATAATCATATAAGTTTTCATAATTCAGCCTTAAAATATTCAAAGTACATGTTATAATTAGCTTCCAAAAATACTTACTTGGTGCCATGCTAGGTCAAAAATAGCAAGAATAAAAGGATATTTTGAACAGTTTTTATGGCATCAGTAATTACAGTAAAAATCCTCAGATGAACTTACATACATAAACTAATGGGCCCCTATTAGAAAGAGCATTGATCAATTCCTTTACAACTCAAATATTTTGACAGATGGCAAAAAATCAGGTATCAATTCTGTACAATTTGTACATGTGTGCTTCACGAATCTAATTTTTGACTTACTTATATTTTTTTCATTATTTAGCGATAAATGCATGAGAGGAAGTGCTGCGAAAGTAATCACTTTGCATTTTGCAACAACCTGACACTTCATTAAATATTCAGTCTCTCAACTGCTTTTAATGGAAGCCCAAAGGAATTGAGAACAAAACCTACAACCTACATTGTCACATTACGACTTTTGATGTGTGAGGTAATCGACTGAATGACTTTCACGCAAATAATATTTGGTCACACACAAAACAGGAATACTAATGAAAAATGTAGGTGAATTCTGACATGTTTTGTGTTTAGGTTAATAATGTCTATAGTTGTGATTTTTCTTCATTTCAAATCATTTTTCTTCATTTCTAAATGGTTTTACACTAGATTTTCTTTATGGAAATTTGATCAGTTTTTAATCCATGACTTCTGACTATTTGTCATTGCATCATGTCAACTAAAAATAAGAAGGGTCAGAGTGGATCACTGAAAACGACCAGAATGACTCCTTAAAATAAGAAAGGTCATAGTGGGTCAACATCATCTCACAACTTACACTGTTTTCAAATTTATAAATATACCATGTAAGAGTAAACAAATTATAATACCTATGCTTTAGCTGCTCTATTATTTTTAGATATTCAAACTTAGCAAATGAAAACATACATCCTTAATATTTCCCTTATTGTCTTTATACACAGTCAATAATTAACACCTTGTCACACTACTCTATACAGTAAGATTATGGTGCCAGCTCACTTCCATTGCAAAGTACACCTATCCTCTTTATCTCTCATAAAACTACTAACATATTTCTCATATGTTTGTAAACTGTCATGCTGCATATGATGGCCATATTGTCCAACATAAATATACCAAAGGCTTGTACATGCTTTCATATGGCTTATAAAATGAATAGGTCTTGATGCTAGAAACCCAATGCTGGACTTTATGTAGTTAAAATGTATCAAGGTTTCTCGTAACAAAATTTTGCATCCAATTTTTGACAAGTTTCTACATGTTTACGTGTCTGTTTTTTGCCTGATTTATACCCAGACAGATTATGAATATATTGTATATATGATATTGGTTGTGGTACATCACTCCTGCAAACCATATTATTTAATATGTTTTCCATTCTTTGCGGTATGTCTAAGATGGTGCCCTAAATTATAGGTTTGTGGTTTTGAAACACATTTGTACATTACATACATTTGGGGTGCATTCAATTGTGATGAGTACTACATGACATATATTACAAAATATTTTGTACAAAAATTTAGACTAAGTATATTCCAACAAGGAAAGTCCTAAATATTGTATTTTCCAGCTCAAAGAAACCATAATTTTTTAGTCAATTCTCATCTTCAATTCAGAGAGTCACTACAGATAAAGACAGTCCACAATCACTGCTGTGAAATGTACATAACATGTATCGTGCAGGTGTGTATGTCTCAGGTTAATTTCTTGTTAAGTTTCTAAGTCTACATTTCTACAATCAGACATGTGTAGTTGTAGCGATGACTCACTATCACAAGTCCTGGGTATATGACTTTAAAGCATTGGGGTTGGTGGTTGGGAGTGGTGGGTTGGGGTAGCCAGTAACTGTGTATATGTACTGTACTTATGATTTGAAAGCATTAGGGTGGGGAAGGGGTGGCCAGTATCGAAAAAAGTTGGTCCAGAATAGAAGAATGATCCCATAGCGCCACTGATATTGAGATAAGATGACACTATACATTCAAGAACCTGGGTTGAATCTCTGATATTGAAATAAGATGGCACTATAATGTATAAACTCAAGAACCTGGGTTGAATCTCTGGCCCTTTAATTTTAAATTAATAAAAAGTTATTAATTTAAAATTTATCAAAAGTAGAAAATGGAAAATTAGTTCTATCAACAAACAGACAGATCTTTGAGCTACAAAGAAAGACAAAGCTATGAAATTTGATGAAACGAAAGTAGATTTTGTCATGACAAAGTATGTCCTAAATGTCATGACCTTCCATTTATGTATAAAGTCACTGAAAGGAAGGCAGTCAACGACCTCTAAATGACCCAAGGTATTAGCATACCAAAAGACCCATTGGTCAGATTAAAATGGCCACAATTTGCATAATAAAGAGTATCCAATAACTTTAGCCAAAGTGCCTGGGTGTGATGCACCTCATCTCTGGGAATGATTCAACTTAGGCCTTCCATGGTCAGTGTATTCACCAAAGAAATGCTATCGGATTACTGTATAGAATGTAATTTGGAGGAAGGATTACTTTGTTATTTGTACACTAGTAAGCTGTTGGTATGTCCATAGGTAGAACATGAAAGATGAAGTAATCAAAGCCATAGGAACCAACTCCATGACCTTTACTGAAAAAAATAAACCCAAAGCATTCTCTACCTTAAGTTTATACCTGTAACTTCACCAGTCCACACAATTTCCTCTGCTGACCTTTGACATTTTGGGAGACAGTTTATGAGAATTTTGTCATATATAAAAGTTGAAGCCAATTTATTTAAATTACCTAATACACCTTATTCATTTGAACTTTATGATTGGTTGTCAGTTTTTGTAGGCTATTAAACTTTTAATGTTCAATATATGAACCACAAACACTTCAGGCAATACATAACATAGTCTCTATTTACTATACGTGTAGTCGGTTTTGTTTTCTACAATCTCCCTCTTTCTTTTTCTCTCTCTCTCGCCATGTATAGTCAAATGGACAAATTCTATTGAAAATCTTGCTAAATCTGCTGGAGAAATTGTCAGTAGCAATCTATCACACAAAGACAGGTGGTTATAATTGGTTACTTCATTCAGTTCACTACAAACTCAACCTCCAGTTTGAATGAAAGTGTCACGAGGACATGATAACGTCATCACACCAATGCTCCAATAGCATAAACTATCACTGTTGGTGGTAAAAACGGAATTCGGTGCTAGAGAAATCCATTTGTCTATACGGTGGAGATGATTGTAAAGTATATAGGACTAGACTAGGCAATGCAGTACAACCTGCCTAGTACTAGTAGTAGTACTAATACTTTACCAGAGTTTGAAAAGGCACATAATCAAAATCAAATAATTTGTGAAATAGAGATGGGGACATAAATGATCAACAATATAAAAGTTTTAAATAAATAATAACTTTGTGTACATGTTATTCTCCCACCTGGAAGTCCTGATGCGTGGTAAAATGTCACAACCTATCGACACCAAAATACAGTCCTTGAGGGCCTGACTTGTTGAATACAGTGAATCCACTATATATACATGTAGATAATATCCACCCCAAGATAAATCATTAACTACTGCCCCAAAACCCCTGAAATATTCACTTAGGAAGTTTCAGCCCACTATCTGCTCTCCTACGTACAAAGCCACGTAATGAACTTTTTCAAAATTTTCACTGTTTTTACCCGATGCACAAGAATGATTTTAAAATTTCACCTTTTTCTGAGCAGTTCCACAAAGTACCCAACCGTACCATGCTTCAAACTACCACCACCAATATATTTTGTTAGTTTTTCTTTGCTATAACCATTCCCTACAATTTCAACTCAAAGGTTGGAAAAACAATTTTTTGGTATTACTAGAAATAATTTTTTCATTCCCATTTTCACTAAGTCCCACACTAGAGTCTGTATACACCAATGCACAGCCGAACAACTTGCCTTGATCTAAATCAACACTTTTTATCTGAATATTTTGTGATCTAAAAGATACTTTTTTTCCCATATAATTAAAAATTTAGTAAATATCAAAATTAAATCTTGATAATTTCAAGAATACCAGTTTAAACACTCTCAAAAATGGTCTGAGTTATTATAGTAATCTATATTCAATTCCACTCAAAAGATTTTTTGACTAAAATACAAAACACAACATATAGAGAGAAGTTGTAAATTCAATAATGGCTTGTTTCTATTCAAACTATGGTTTTCAAATCAATTGTCAATGAATAGACTTCCATCATGGCTGAGTGAGACTATATTGAATGAATGCATGTAAATTATTCTGTGGTGTAATGAATTGAGGCATTGATTTTACTTGTCATTAGGTGCTGGTGTCTGTTTGTATCACTTTATGGAAAGAAAGTGATTATCTAACACCTTTAAAGCCCCAATCCCTCCCAACCCCACCCTGATGGTCAACGAAAAACACGAAAATGTGAAGATTTGCATCCAAAATATGGGGATACTTAATATAAAACTTGCATAGTTTGCAAAACATTTGCCAACCTTTTGAATGAAGTCTTGCAGTAGCTACTTGATCTGTGAATCATTCATATATCACTATTTGCCACCCTTAATAAATTTGAGAAAGCCCTCAAGCATTTTTTTCTAACATGACATAGTATGTGCAAGTATATTATCAAACATATCACACCCATATATTAAAACAGATTAGTGGTACTCAGTAATATTTGGCAGTGTAATTGCCAGCCACAGTTGCCAAGTCACAACTACCCATTTCATGGCCCTGAACTGAATAATCACTTTAGTATTGAATCTTAAATCGCAATAATCATCAAAATAGCATCAGTCAAATATCGAGGCTTATAAGTTATATCTGTATAATATTATGACAAACCAACTGTGTTGATAAAAATATTCTGTTGTTTATCAATCAGCCAAACCATTAAGTTAATGGATACAGTGCAGATAAGAGATCACTTCATATTGAGTGTTTTCTTATCAATTCCTATAAATTTATTTGGCAGACCTCTTTTGTTCCCCTCTGCCATATTATCGCAAATGAGCTACAATGTTGATACAGTACAAGATAACCACTATGTGATATCAAGCTTTCTGTGTTGCCTACGTTGGCGTTACCATGTCAACGGCAAGGTTAATTCGGCAGGTAACCCTAAATGGATGAGTCAATACAACAAAATAACTGACATATTTGATAAGCTGACAACATAGAGGAAACACCCATTAGTAGTTATCTAATTTTGAAACTTCATACCTTTGTATATAATCATATCATTTTTCTCTAATTTGAGTTTAGCCGAAAAGCATTTATCGGTGTATTTTATCATGACAGTTGTTCAATACTCTGCTGCAGTACATTGGCAGTAAGTTAATTAGTAGTGAAACAGATGTGTGATTATGTTTTATGGTTTCACCGGAAATGTCACCATCTGTGTGAGTGGGGAGTCTTTTAATATTTGTGTACTGGGATGAATACGCCAAGATGTGCTTTGAAACACATGATATCTGATCTATATTCAGTAAAATGATTCATTCAAACCATTTTATCCATATAATATTATTAACATTATAACAGTGATACATATATCACCCTAATGATAAACAAATCACCCTAAATGTCAAAATTTAAGAATTTTTTCATAAACAAAATTAAATAATCTCACTGAATTACTTTCATTTCAGCTATCTTAGTCTAAATCTATATAGATTATACTTGAAATTTGAAATTTGAAAGGTCAACATATTCCCTTAACAATGCTATGCTAAATTCCTTAATTGACTGGCCTTTGTTTGACATAGGACAACAAAGACAAATGCTTTTAAGTGTACCTTCTTTGTTACAAATCTTCCTGGAAATAAAATCCTAATGGATTTCTGATTTTTTACAATCTATCTAATCCTCATTAGCCGTCTCATTTTCTCTATGTCACTATCCTGCCAAAATACAAGGTTATTTCTAAAGTGATGTGGCATTCAGACCCCATTAGTATAAGGAATAACATGACTTATAATATGGCAGCCATTGATTACTTTGTGGTGCTATTGTTTCACATAGCAATATTCTCCCCTTTGGGCTCACGACGATAAATTTCAGTCGTCAAAGATAAAAAAGAAATAAACTTATCAAGGAATACAGGAAATACGTAATGTCCGGAAATGATTTAATTTATCACAAATACACAGAAAAATCAAACATGAAGATGAAGGACAAAATTGATATGTCACGGAACAGTGACTATATTATATATTGAAAGGAATAAATTAATTGAAGTATTATTGACATGACATTCAATCAAGTGAAAATTAAAAAAGAGAAGTAAGTATTTGCGAACAAATATTTTTCACTTACCCATATTTGAAGTTTGACTCTTTTGTCATTTCTAAACACTGTCTTCACCTTAAAGTCTATGCCCACTGTACTGACAAATGCTGACGTAAACGAGTCGTCTGCGTACCGGAATAAAAACGAAGTCTTTCCCACACTACTATTCCCAATGATTAACAATTTGAACATGTAGTCAAAATTCTGATCTGCAGCATCTTTTTGCCATTTGTTGTCCACAGCTGCCGACGCCATCTTGAGAAATGACGAAGAGAATGGAAAAGAGCAAATAAGATTATGTGAGATGCTGAAATCAGTCAGAAGGAAATGGTGCCCCCTTTTTATATGGTTAGGCCTCCTTGTGATGAACCAAAACTGAAGAAATTTGTATGAACAGTTACTGTCAATCTGAGCGGAGACGGATGATAGGTATGTCTGTAGATGAATTGAGGAAACACTTTACGATATCTGTGCAATAAAAAATTACCAGAAATCTGCCTCCTGATACTTCAAAGACGTTGAAATTTACACAAGGTTAGACACAGAGCAAACTGATTTAAATAGCCTGGGCACTCAATCTTCAGAACCAATACCGAAGTCTACAGCAGGAAATATTTCAGAGAAATTATGAACATCGAGGAAACGTTACTTCTTAATTACGAAATTCACAAAATCTGATAGCTAGCTTTTAAAGCTAATGACGTAGTTGTGACGAAATTGAGTTTGGAAAATGACCTCTCTCTCTCCTATTCTGAAGGCACAGCACGTTCGCCTACGCTATAATGCTACAGCTTACTTTACACAATTAAAAATTGTCAAAAAATGACATCATCACGAATATGAAAAAGCAACCAGCAACATTGACAAAATCACATGACTAAAATGAAAACACAAGCAAAAGATATGGACGAAATCGTAAGGGTATTACCTGGACTACCCCTTCGTGTCTCATTTCAAGAAGCAGTTGACGCAAAAACCTCACCAGCAAATCGATACTAAGAAAATTAAAATATTAAAATGACTCGAACACCATCACAAACGTATTCGGAGACCGCGAAGGGTAAATTGAATGTGTACTGCACACGTCAAACGTACACCTGAACGCTATGTATGGTGCCCCTCAATAACACAAGCTTTTAAAAACAAAATCGATAAACTTATTTTGAACTAGCCACTAAACCAACCTTTCCACCAGACCAGCAAATTTACAACAAAACAAAAAATATCAATTGTTATCCGATTCACAATAAACTACCCATATGTGTTATTGGGAGGCCATTTTGCGTGACGTACACCTGAGCCGACTGACTGATGAAAATAGCGTAAAATTTGGACTGCCTTCCCGCCAAGCTGCAAGACAATATGTCGACGTGGAAACACTGTCTTATAATACTATTGTGTCAAGTTGTTGTTAATATAACGGTAAGTCGGTCAAAGAAATGAAGAATAGAAGAGAGATTCCGGCGACATCTTACCTTTCACTCTAAATGCTAACGCTTATTTGCATATGAAATAGATAAACCGGATATGACGGGCTTATCTGTCCGGGGGTGGCCATCATATTTATTAATGTTGGACATTGTTGGCAGAGAGGGGAGCGCGAAACAAAATTTACCCGGCTAATACACACACATAACCGATTTCAGTTCTACAAATATAACGCCATAGAGCATCTTTCATGTCGGGTTTTATTCGTGACAGAATAATTTTAGGATTTCACCTGACTGGTAACACTTTTTATCCCTCAGAGTGCAAAGGTCAAGATGCAGACTGTCGCACTGAACCAGAGTCTGATGAGAGAGAGAGAGAGAGAGAGAGAGAGAGAGAGAGAGAGAGAGAGAGAGAGAGAGAGAGAGAGAGAGAGAGAGAGAGAGAGAGAGAGAGAGAGAGAGAGAGAGGAAATTGTTTACTGGGCCTATGCTACATTGCCCCTTTGTGCTGTTGTTACATTTGTGTACGTCAAATTCATTCAATCTAAGACTAATATAATTGTCTCTGCTATTTGACAAAATTTACATTTGCATAATTTATTAAATGGGTAATATTTTCGAATTTGAATTCGCATATGAAATGTTAAAAAAATATAAATACACTACGTGAAAGTATTACCGTATTGTAATCATTGAATAAAATAGTTTGGAGTATGGAAATTCACTTCGTCAACTTCAAACCTGACTCACTGTTCTCTCTCTCTCTCTCTCTCTCTCTCTCTCTCTCTCTCTCTCTCTCTCTCTCTCTCTCTCTCTCTCTCTCTCTCTCTCTCTCTCTCTCTCTCTCTCTCTCTCTCTCTCCTCTCTCTCTCTCTCTCTCTCTCTCTCTCCTCTCTTCTCTCTCTCCCTCTCCCTCTCTCTCCTCTCTCTCTCTCTCTCTCTCTCTCTCTCTCTCTCTCTCTCTCTCTCTCTCTCTCTCTCTCTCTCTCTCTCTCTCTTCTATATGCGTTGTCATTTATATCGCTTTCGATTGATTAAATGTCTCATTCACTATACCATATTTATAATGTATTCACTATCACAAAAAACACCATGTTCATTGATAAAATATATACTTCCACATAAACATTTTCAGACCAGTGATTTATTCATGCCTCTATGATTTCAGTTCATGAATAAAATATGTAATACGTCACGTAATGAAAAGATCACGGCGTAGTTAACACCCACATAGTTGGAATATATGGTTGCGTATTGTCATGTAATGCTATGAATGAAATTACAATATGCTATCCTATTCATTGGCTGGGACGAATAGGAATGTATGGCATTTGAGTCTGATTGATTTTACGTAAGAGGTGTGTATCTTTGTTCTTTGTACTCATCATCCAGAGTTATATTTACACTCATTGTGATGTGTGCCACAGCAGATATGTACTGTTCTTGACAGTCATTATGTCCTTTGATTTCCGTTTTCAAGTGGATTGGTATTAAATGTGACACACATATTACGTCATATTCAAGCACATGGAGTACATTTCAAAGATATAAAAATTGTATTTTTTAATATCCTAAGTTGTCTATGTGAGCTTGAAAAATACTTTTTACTGAAAGAAAGTGATGGAATAGTCTAGGGTCGATCGGACTTCTTGAAAAAGCCCAACGAGACTGAGCACGGTGTGAAACTACTGGAATTTTCAAGTCGTTTTCTTGCTAATTTACTGTGGAATCGATTTTTAAAAATTCGTAACTATTATTATAAGGAAAATTATGAAGAGGTTTTATTGAAGCTATTTCTACTGCTCCAGTGATCCATTCGTTGAAAATATCTATGTCGGCTTCCAAAATATACCTTTCCTTTTTTTTCAA
This sequence comes from Glandiceps talaboti, assembly GCF_964340395.1. NCBI lineage: Eukaryota > Metazoa > Hemichordata > Enteropneusta > Spengelidae > Glandiceps > Glandiceps talaboti. Next base: position 28,339,663 of record NC_135554.1, on the reverse strand, counting down.
CTGCGAATAATTACGTACATTTTAAATGTTCAGGGTTAGGTAGTAAGGCTAACACGAAGCTATAGTATCATGTTTATTTTAACATTTGCATGGAATCCACGTTTATAATGGATGAATATTGCATGAACTTTTTTATGCCCTGTAACATTGTGTGTAAGCTTATTGTGTTAACGTTGTCACGGTGTATGACCATGTCAACTTGAACTTCAACATAACTGGGAAACCAATTCCTTTTCAAATTTGCAATGAATTCTGTTGAATAGCTAGTCTAGAGATCTAAACTGGTACAGTATTACGTATTGAAAAAATTATTACTAATATTCTAGACTATCGAATAACTAGTCTAGCTCTAAACTGCCACGGTACATGTATTACGTATTAAAAATATAATTACACTTTTAGTCTAGCTGTAAATTGGTACAGTGTATTACGTATTAAAAACTTTACACTTTTGATATTTTGACACAGTACCAGTTTAGAGCTAGACTATTGAATAACTGAAAAATCGTTTTATCCATCTCGACAAATATCATGTATCCCGATTATTTTTAGTATTGCGTTTGGTCGAAGCGTTTGGAAATTTCTCTACCCAATCGTATGTGGCGTAAGTCCCTTTCTCTTTTCACTCGTCATGTTTATATAGTTCGACTGTAACCGCTACAATTTTTTAATCCAAGGGAGCCTCCAGTAATTGCAAGGATAGCCGACCTGTACGGACTTGAGAACGGCTATCGCTACATTATCCCGCTATCCTAACCACATGGGACTCAGGCTTAGTTAGTTATGTTTACGAAAATAAACAAACAAAATAAATAAACAAACAATAAATAAATAAATGAATAAATAAATAAATACATACATACATAAATAAATAAATAAATAAATAAATAAATAAATAAATAAATAAATAAATAAATAAATAAATAAATAAATAAATACTGACAAACATCATGGATCTCAATAATAGATCCTTGCAAGCATCAACAAGCTAAAGATAGTAATTACGAATCATTATCAACAACAAGAATTGCTATATGTTTTCCTATATGCGAAATGGCCACAAGGGGGTATGTACAGTTGTGACCATTTCGCATATAGGAAAGCATATAGTAATTCTTAGTTGATAATGATTTGTAATTACTCTGTTGTTGAGGATGCTTGCCAGTATTTATTTCATTATTTAATGTGTGTTTATGTGTGTTTGTCTGTCTGTCTGTCTGTCTGTCTGTCTGTTTGTTTGTTTGTTTGTTTGTTTGTTTTCGTAAACATGACTAACTAAGCCTGAGTGCCCTGTGTCCTAAAAGTAATTAAAAAACATGGGTTTAAAATGCAGTCAGAAATGTAAAAGGACACGAGTCCCAGAATTAATGGTAAGGATTTAATCCCACGGCTGCCACATGTTGAAAGTCTAAAAGCCATTAATTGGTTACTTCCCACTACTACCGCCATGTGGATTGTCTGCGAAGGCACTGCATTAAATACCTGTGTTTGGATCTCATTGACTGAGCTCAGCAGGACACAGCTCCCAACGATTAGATTAGCACACCTGTACTCCCGACATTGTTGGGACTGATCTCTGGTCATGATCTCCACAACATATATTGTGTCTTACTCAAATATTGCCATTTTATATACACATATGTGACCCACTCCTCTCCTCACCTCAACTGACAATTAAATCATTACATTGGTTGTCAGCAGCAATTTATATGATTGATATAGGTTGATATCATGGTACCTAAATCTAACTCTAACCGTAATCCTAACTCTAACCCTAACCCGAATGGCAGCGACAGGATTTTTGGGCCGGTGGCAGCGATGGGATGGCAGAAGACAATAATAATGCAATGTTAGACGATACAATGAACCAAAGTAAATGTGACTCTCCCCTAATAACCCCAATTTTCTAAAATATGCCCCCGAGCCGATATGTAACAACCCCCCCCCCCCCCACCTTGTAAATACTGAAGGCTTCCTGAGCTGGCTAGCTAGCTCATTTAGTACAATATATCGAAATGATCAAAATGGAACCAAAAGCCCCAACGAGCGACGTGATTCTAGATCTTGTACATTACGTAGTGTATGTGAAACAACGCACGGACTGTGCTCTCCCTGGATAATACATGTAAGCTTATGAATGCAAAAGCCATTATCTTTTGTTTGAAAATCGAAACTCAACACAATATCGACTTTTCGATTTTTTAACATAAGCATCCATAATGAATTTCAAAGGTCTTTCTGTCAACGTAATTAACCGGTTTTCGTAGTTTTATGTTAATAAACTCTTCAAGTTCCTAAAATAAATTGCAATAACAGGTGGAGCTTTTGACAACAAGGAGACAGTCACACATGTACATATGTACATTGACTACCAAGAAATGGCAATGTCCTATACTGGAACATGTACAGTAAATGAACAAACGGTTCAACATATATCAATATACGTGTACATGAATATCGAAACGTTCTCTTTCATTATGTACCCTATCACAGTTCGCTATATGCTGTAACTGCCTTTTGCCTTAAAATGGACCAGGGTTGTGTTGGAATGTGTTATCACGGTTATCATATTTAAATAATTATGGGAAATTCTAGTTTGATATTCTCTTGCAACTGACGTGGAACGGTCAGTTTTGTTCTCTTACAACCAACCTGGAACCAGGGACGTATAAACATACGTCCATGGTGGAACATTCACATGATCTAGTTTTGTTCTCTTACAACCAACATGGAACCAGGGACGTATGTTTGTAACATTCACATGATCTAGTTTTGCTCTCTTACAACCAACCTGGAACCAGGGACGTATAAACATACGTCCATATCCATGGTGGAACATTCACATGATCTAGTTTTGCTCTCTTACAACCAACTTGGAACATTCAGTTTTAACGTAAACTGATCCATGGACATAGTAATATCATATTGTCTTAGAATAATCCAGGAACATTCAATTTTAACATAACACATATAGGGACCTCGTCTTCCAGCAGTGAATAAGTTGCAATAATATGTACGTAAATGATGTAGAATAAATAATAAAATAAGATAAGATAAGATGACTTAATACCTAGTCTGGGCTCTTTTTTAAGAGATCGAGAATGTGCAACTTTACTAGCTAGATGCATGAAGAAACGTGTGTTCAAATGATTACGCATGTAAATAAGTGCAAAATGGGCTAGCAATTTAATGGATATGATCACATATGATCACATGGAAAGTAAAGTTTCCTTTGGTGATACAATTAAGGATGTGTGCTAGCGTAAATACTTTTTTTTGTAAACTGCTAAATGAATAACACCTAGGGGTTAATCTAAATGGTGAAATCATGAAAGGCTTGTTTGTTGCTGATGATGTTGTAGCCCTAGCTTGTAGCACCAAATGAAAACAAACTGCAAAACATGTTAGCTGTCACAAATAAACATTGGAAACTTTGGAAAATAAATATTAATGGGAAAAAATCAAATGTTCTGGTAATCAATAAGAAAGTAGACTGACACAAGAACTGGTTAATTGGTAATCTAAATGTAAAAGAGACAAATGAATACAAGTATCCAGGGTATTGGATCACTCACAACCTTTCAGATCATACTCATTTTATGAAAGTGTCAAAAAAATTGACAACTTATTCCTCACCATAAAATCTATTCTTCGTAGCCATAGTAACGTCAATAGGGTTGATGTTGGTCTGTCTTTATGGAACCACACACTGCGTCCTACACTTGAATATGCAGGTGAATTACTCATATTGAGTCAAACTCAGATATGGACTGTTTTGAAAACAAAAATGCAACGAACAGTGGGAAAATTCATATTGAAAGCATGTAGATACTATATATACTGCAAATGAAGCAGTTCAGCCTCTGGGTGACTTGTGGTGTTTGGCTGGAACACAATGTCAAGTAGATTTAATCTGTTGAGATTAAAATAAAAGACTTTGCAATTTAGATGAATCACGATGGAAAATGTGTCTTTAACCATTCAATTCCATTACTGACAAATCTGAAAGAAATATGACAAAACTGTCCTGGAATTGGCCGAAAACTGTAAATAATGTATTAATAGACCTTAATATTGATAAAGACCAAATTCAAAATCTTTCAGAAAATAAAATCAAACATGACAAAAAATCTAGTCTTACCCATTACTGTAAATTTAGATTTAAAACAACTTTAGAATCTGGAGTATTTTAAATCATTTACTAATTTTAAAGAGGCACGATCGTAATTTAAGGCGAGATCATATTCCTTCCGTCTTGCATATGAAAAGAGAAATCAAAATGGGAAAATTATAATGATGGTTGTATGTCTTTGTTGTGGAAAAGCTGATGATGAGACACTTGAACATTTTCTTTAAAATTTTCACATGTGAAAGCCATTCTACACAACGACAGATCTTAATGAAAGGAACAGAAGAACTATCACTCAACAGTGGAGAATGGAACTTATATCAAGATTTTAAACAAAGGAAAAAACAACTATTTATAGCACAGGGTCCAGCGAGTATGTAATTGATTTATTATTTGGTTGAACGATTGATCGATTGACTGATTAATTGTTGTGGTTAAATGGTGGTGAAAACATAGTTTGGGTGTGATATTGATCAATTGACTCATTGATTTTTGTGGTGATATAAAACTTTTGTCTTCTTTTCCTGGCTATTTTTCTCTCTTTCAGCGGTATATAATTCTCTCTTTATTAACTAAATAAAGACATCTTGTCCATTCTTCTCCTCTTATTTAAATTAAAACACCCCTAATCTTATAATTGGCAAGAGATCAATTAGTGAAACATTGTTATAAAGTAACAATATTCGTTATCCCTAAATTCACCACAACCATCCTGTCAACTTTTCCGACCTTTTTCGTTAATAGTGCGATTGGAAGTCGCATATCGGTAAATTGATATGTATTCTTATTGATACGTGCATGTATTATTCGCTTTGATATATGTACTTGTCTTTTACATATTACGCCTAGGCTTTTTTTATATATTCGAGAGAAAAATAATAAAATCACGAACACTATGAGGTCTCGCTAGAAATGGTGGATGCGCAAACTGGCAACAACTTAAAAAAGAAAATATCAAACTGTTCTTTCAATCTGTAATGTCATAATGGCTAGTACATACATATATCTGATCAGAAGAAACTAATAACACGGGGACCATATGGAAAACACTGTAAAATACAAATACCTGGACTAGACATATGAAAAATATATATTCATCTATAAAAATAAAATAACAAATCTACCTACCTCACCTTTTCTAAAATTGAGCGTAATCGGAACCACGCTTTTTTGCCTTATCGGCATTATCATCTACGTTTGGACCATAAAGGATATAATGCAGCGTCTTTCCCAATCTAAAATCCGATGTGGTGAAAGCGGCTAGATGTCCTTATTTACCTCTATTCATCGTGTTGTGACGTTTGTTGTGGGAAGGCTGCGACCACTCCGAACAAAACAAACGTGACAACACGATGAATAGAGGTAAGTAAGGACATCTAGCCGCTTTCACCACATCGGATTTTAATCAGATTGCGTCTTTCCTTGCACTCTGTAGTGGTGTTGTCAACATTTTATATTACACTCTTTACTGTTAACTGTGCTGAATAAAACAAAACAAATAAAAAATCACAAAACTAGTATTAAATAAATCCCGGGCAATACTTACGATGATTGTCTGAAACTGCACGGTTGAATATCTTCAAGAATGGTTCATACCCTGGGCTCTCGTAGGATGGTCGGTTAACTTCAGTTCTCACGAAATGGAAGGACACTTCACAGTTTGAACTGTGTATTCATGTTGTTAACTAGACATGCGAACGGGTGACACCTACAGGGCATCGAGTTTTGAAAATATTGTTTCATGTTCACTCTATCATTGCTTACAGTTTATAATAGTCGATTTTCCGGTTCCAAGATGCATTGCGCGAGAACAAGGACGGCTTTTACGTTGCTGCATTTTAATCTTGTTTTGTCTTTATTAAGTTTGAAATAACATTTTATCAGGAAATGATGGAAGGACAAGGACATGTTGACCTCTTGGATTATGAGTGATTTTATAGAACAAAGACTAAATGCCATCAATGATAGAGGGATTTTACGGATGAACCCAGGGTACGGTCAGGCGACAACCATCCTCCTGAGTAGCGCGCGCAAACCCCTCAGCGCGTACACAATATACATGGCGTTGTAAGGAGAGACGCGCAGTGTATCTTGGAACCACCAACAGGTCGCTGTACATGTACGTACGTAGCTCCGCCATTCGAATGGGGGAATAAGTTTATAGAATTATGCGAAATCGTCGTTGGTGGCGTTCTTTATGATAATGTTCATGCTTACACGACGAGGTTTCCCCGAGTCAATGTACCAAGTACGTTTGTAAACAATTATACTCACAAACTAGCAACAGTCAAAGGCTGATCCTACTTGAAATAGTATATAAATCACAAATGTATGAACTAAAAATGTACGCACTTATTTTGCCTGGTCTTAACAGTGACGTTGACAAGAGTTTCATTCCTTGGAGATTTATGTTAGCAGTCGAAATGAATGACTGGAAAATTTGTCAGGGAATGAATACATCACAAATGATAAATATTTCAATTAGTAGCTTTTATTAATTTTGTATTCCATACAGTAGATAAGCTGTGTTACAAAATTAAAACACACCCAGAATCAAGAGAAATCATCAGAGACTCAGCAAAGTTTTCAGAATACAATGTATATACATTATATCTTTGTAAATACAGGACCAATCACGGGGGGGGGGGGGGGGGGGGGGGGGGATGACCTATTCACATGATATTACCATCTTCAACAAAACTTGACTGGTACAAAATGTTACAATACATGAAGGCACCGATATATGAATATATCCGTATGTTATTGATGTGCATTACAAATTTGTCATTGGTGGTGCTATTTGCATTACAAAATTGTTGTTGGTGGTGCTATTTGCATTATGACTATAATAGCCAACAGTTCAACATAATACATATATGAATAACTACATAACAAAAACGTGTATACAATATAGAACATGTACCATTTCAATCATTTAAATATTAGTACTTTGTGATCATTTTCTTACAACAGTTTAGAAGGTTTCATAGGGTGAAACAATATTAGTGATTTTCATAGATAAATAATTTCTTTTTTCTATGTTCTGAACAGTATCTCTTTCATGTGCTAAGGTGACTGTTTTTGTAAAATTATCAGAAATCTAAAAGAAAATCATATAATTATGTAATTATGTATTAATTTGGGAATTATTCTGTGGATTTACTTGTCTAAGTTTAAAATTATTTATTCATTTTTATTAATTACTTTAATTAATAACAAGAAGTGTGAACTATACAGTAGGGTATTGCTATGAATTTGCATAAATTTGGAAGCACGCGACATGACTTGGGTGATTCAATATCAAATCTTTTGATTGTCACAAATGTAGGAAAACAGACATGTGGCAATACTAATTATCTGAAGCAGTGAAATATGGTGGCTGGCCTTTCAGCTCTACATGTATGAAAGTCAGTGTCACCTGAAAATCACATCTCAACTTACACTTTGGAAAAATATTACCATGGAAATGAATACAATAACTTGTTGGGGTATCTGATATCACTTGTAATTGTATTTTTCATGTTGAGAGAATATTATGGAAATAAAAATGACAAAAGAAAGTTTCCTATTGGATAATAGGATAAGACAAAATATAAGAAGTAAAACCAGAATACAAAAGCTATTTGTACTTGTAGACAATCTACATCACAATTCATCAATTCCTGCCTTTGAGTGGACCAATAGTTCTGCTGCTTTCTTCATTGAATCCAAAACTGTAAAAATATAAGAAATTGACTCTATGAGTAGAAATGTTCATTTGATACTAACAACCCCAGTCCATGAACATTCATTCCTGTAATTTTTTTTAGTTGTACATAACGTGACTGCCACTTGTGATACAGAAATATATACATTGTAAACTTCACTCCAGGGATTGATACATTGATAAAATTATCACATAGATGTGAATAAAATAAAACAAATAAATAACAAAGACAGAAAACTATACAAATAAGCACAGAGACAGCATAGATGAACACACAGATAGACAGACACAAACACGGCCAGAGAAACATGTGTACACACACACACACACACATGCATGCACACATATATGAACACACACACACATACATACACAAGCACACAGAGAAGAATGACTATTGATTTACATATACATGTCAAACTGCAAGAAAGAATTTCTTGATAGGGACTGATGGCCATTACTCATGAATGAATAAATTCAGTGTTTGAAAAATAAAAATAAAAATTTTTAAATTTAAAATTTATCCTATCTTAGTAGTACAATTTTCCTAAATTTACATTAATAGACAATTCAAAGACACACCATTGTTTGTCAAAATACTCGCCTCCATAGCAAACAAAACTGATTGTGTATGGGTACATAAACATGGAAATGGAAAAAAAAAAATAATCGTTTACATTTAAATACATTACTTGTCAGGAAACATTACGAAGTGATCTTTCCAAAAATGAATGAAGAAAGAAAGACATAAGAGAAATATTGCGATATATGGAAATAAAAAAAATCGCAGGGGGCACCCGGGATCGAACCGGGGACCTCTCGATCTGCAGTCGAATGCTCTACCACTGAGCTATACCCCCACGAATACTGACACTGTCGTTTTTACCAAATTTCAAAGGGTCACTACATTAAATTCAACCAATGGTATTCAATCCTTGCGGTTTCATCATTTTTACTTCGCTGACGAAAGCGGTTACTTTAACAATCACTGTGCGATGCCTTTTGAAGTTGATAAATAGAGAGAAAGCACCCTGTTTTGCATCACACCGACGTCCTACGATATCACTTCCGGTCTCAGACATTTATTTTCAAACGTGGTTTCGTAGAACCAGTCAGATTTTTTTTTCGAAATATTTCAATACCATCATATCTTTCTAAAATTAACGGCATAACATTGCAACCAAATGGAAAACAACTACTGTACTACAAAATCAATTGATAATATTATATCAATCCATCGCCATTAGTTCCCTTCGGAAAAGTTGAGAAAATGCCTGTGACGCGTATAAGGTATAACATTAACAGCTCATCGAATTGCTCGATATAGCTAAACTCTCGACAGGTCTGTCTCGTCAAGTCTTGGTTTATGCAGAATTGTCGGATAAAATGCAAGTCTGCGCCACCGTAACTGCCACATCATCAGTAGTTGGTGACAACGCCTTTCATTTTTGTTTACCACATAGCAAGGTCGGAGGTTGAAGGTTACTGATTAACATATGAATTGTTTCCATGACCACGGCGCTTACGTCTGACACTTTCAGCATGAGCATATCCATGGCAGCGGCAGACAGTTCATGAACACGTGAATATGAGTCACGTCGAACTCTGTACGCGGTAGTAACTGATACATATAATGTACATTGAACGGGGTTTAAAAAGTGAAGAGATCTGTCGCCAAGATCATTTTACTTGAGAAATTGAAAATTTCCTGTGGTGATATTTTGATTTGAACATTTTCTGTTGCAAGAACAACTCGTCTGTGCTTGCAATTTTTTTGCATGATTTCTGATTTCCGCATAAAATTAAAAACAAGACTTGACGAGATGGATTTAACGAGAGTTTACAATCTCTCATACCTATACGAAGCAAATCCGAACAATGACTGATGTGAACTTAGAGTAACCATACTTCCATGGAGTAACCAAAAAAAATTCTATGCTTTTTTTTAATGCATAAAACTTGGCTTGTATGATGTGGTACAAAACTTGGGTTTGTAAGCCTAATGTCTAACTACATATGATACAGACAAGAATAGAGTGTGAACTACATAATGAATCCAGGTTGATACCCAAATGATCTTTTCTCTAAAGATCTGTCATGAATACTTTCACATAAACCTATTTGTGCTAAATAAGTGTTTGGGTTTTATCACCAAAATGTTACAATAACATAACTAAATTTACAACATTAGCTTGGAGGACATTTCATTCATTTTTAATTACAGACAACTAACAAGTTTTAGTTGTCTGTGTTTTAATTAACCAGTTTCAAGAGCTCTTCCATATTTAGACAACAGATACAAAATGAAAGATGGGTGGGTGGACAAATACACACACACACAAACTAATAGAAATAAACATTAAGCGTGAATCAGTCAGAATATTATACTTCATGCCTTTCACACATGCATACAAACACACAAATACACACACACACACACACACGCACACAATGATACAGTAAATTTCACAATACTGTGCCTCTTTTCTGTTTGATACAATGCCACAGATACCAATAAGAAATTGGACATGCTACACTTTAAGATAGCAAGATTGAATGAGTACAGTTTCTTGCTACATTTTCTCTAAGCTCATTTTTAGTGGTCTGAGGTCTAAGTGAAATGAACTACACATGCTACCATACAGACATCAAATGAACACCCCAAAGGACATTTTACATGCCCTTCATCAGGTGTTTGATACTAAGAAAAAACATCGGCCCCCGAATGTCTCCATGAAGTTGCAATACATTTAAATGGTTTATTTCATTGACACTAAATGTAGCAAAAAATGTGATCTTGCTATTGAAGTGTGGCATATACAGTTTCGTAATGGTTTCTGTGTGGTTAACGGTTGTATCAAACAGAAAAGTTGCATGGTATTGTGAAATTCACTGTAGATAGCTATCTTCCAGCTTCAAGTCACACACATACCTTATTGTATTTATTACACTTTCTTGTATGTAATCTCTCTTGGTGTGTGTGTGTGTGTGTGTGTGTGTGTGTGTGTGTGTGTGTGTGTGTGTGTGTGTGTGTGTGTGTGTGTGTGCGTGTGTGTGACAAATAATCACATGCAAATGCACAAAAATAAAGGTAAATTTATGAAATACCTCCATATCAAACCCGTCTTATTTGGAAACAAAACTTATTTTTGGAATGTCACAAATGCCAATAATATAAGTATGCTATATGTAAGTAATACAGTAACCATACATGCAATAGTGGTACACCACACTAAGTACTTTACAACTGTCATGACAACTACAGTTTACATGCTGATAAGCTAAATTTCTCTACATGCTCGAGAACACTTAATGTTATTTCTCTGAAACAGCTCGCTGGCTGTTTTACTAGTCTGTAAGGTACAACGTGACAGGATGCCCTCACCCATTGGTCAACCCCTTTCACATTTGGTGAAGGCAGAGAGACTGTTTAGCTGTTTTGCTTGTATACCTTATTTTACTGATCTACAAATCAGCATTTTCAACTTCCTGTGTACAACCACAGGGGCTTGGAATTGGCCATATTTATTTACAAATATCTATATTTTGTTTATTGTTTACTTTTACATTTTTATTTTTGTTCTTTAAAAATATCTTCAATAGAAGGTGCCATGTAATAAAGTATTATGATTTGAAAAGCTGGTGTTGTGTCTTTTTCTAAATCAATTTTAACTGTTCTTTCCTTAGTTTTGATAAACCACCTTTTTTGTACAGAAATTGTACAAAAAAAATGTTACAAAAGGGTACATAACATACAGGTAAAAAAAAGAGAGAGAGAGAGATAGAAAACGCAAATAAGTCAATAAGTTGTCATTTCTGACATAATTACTTCCAACAAATAATTACACTAATACTAAAAGAAAGAAAGAAAAAAAGAACAAAGTATTCCTGGTGAGGACCATGGATATAGTCCGCTAGGGACTAATCTAGTCCATAGTCCCGACTTTACCATGACTACCTTATTAATTATTAATGAGATAGTTGTACTGAGCACCTTCAACCAGTGACCCTTCCTGGTCCCCTTTTACCATGAAAAAAGTCTTTTAGCTCTCACCTGATGTAGCCTCTGGGTAGTAATATTTGAACTTTGGGTTTCCCTTTTCATTGATAATTTCATTATGCACTGCAGCAGTATTGTCTAAAAACAGAATTCTTGGAATATATCCACCATCTGGAGAGTACTTGCTATCTGATGGTTCTTCATTGTCCTGAAATGCACAATGCAGGTTTCGGTTCTTTGATATTAAACTACAAAATAACACATCTTTGTTCTACTTTGCATAAAAAAATATATTCTTCACTGTCAGTAACTTTACCTCGAAAAATTTTTATTTTGGAAAGATTTCTAAAATTTTAAAGTGAGTGGTCTTAACGAAATCTTAACATTTATTTAATCTTGTCTTATATATTAAGAATTTATTTTATAATTCTGATTTTAAAATAACTGCATGATGAGACATTTCAATGTAATAATTTACAAAGTTTTTGATAAACAGTGTAAGAGTTCATCAGTACGGTACAACGTATCAAGTCGGCTAACTTCAAAATGGAAACTAACTGAATCATATTACTGAGTATCACAAAATCACAGCCAACCTTAGAAGTACCTATCATCCCTACAGCCCATTCAGTATCATGAACTACTCACCCCTACATTCACCATGACAGCTACTCACTTCTACAACCACCATGACAACTACTCACCCCTACATTCACCATGACAACCACTCACCTCTACATTCACCATGACAAACTTTTCACTCATGTCTTTAATTTCTGTTGACTCGGCAAACTTGGGCTTCAAAGCTGCAAAGGAAATAGATTTGTATAAACATACATGTACGTGGGATAGTCTGGTTATTAATTAGTCTAGAATTACTATACATGTGGCCATGTTTTCTAAGATTTCTCTTCACTGTATAGTGAAATGGCTTTCACTAGCACAATGTTCCATTCAAACAAATTCCAGCAGTAGTTTAATGCTATTGGAGTTTCAATATAAATGTGACGACGTTATCACATTCTCAAGTGAACTTACTTTAAGACTGAAGGTAAAGATTGTATTTTGGTTACCCAAAGAATACTGCCACAATGTGATTTTGTGTCAATTATGAATTGCTCATAAGAACTGTATGCAGTTAGATTCAGCATTTAAGTAGTTGGGATAAGTAACCACTGAAGACCATAAAGTTAGACTGCATTCATTCCAATGATGATAAAATAATTTGAAAATCGAAAAGTATCAAAAGTAGTCATAATAATGAGTATATAGTATTTATGTCATTAGGTAATGTTCAAATGTAATGTCCAGTAGGAACTACTACATAAATATGTTGAAAACATAAAAAGTTCTTTCATAACAAGCATAGATATCCATATAACCATATGAGTTAACTTTTATTATACAATGAACTGGCTCACAGTAATAAATGCATTTTCACAAGTCAGAGGGGGTGTCATAAAGATTTATGATGTAGTAAATGTTGTACCAACCAAAATTGCATAGTTTGACCCCTCCAATATCTGGTAAAGTTCTAATTTAGAGTGGATTTCATATTTCTGATTTACACACAACTGAAAAGGTGCTGGTACTATAACATCATTTTTCTCTATCTGTACAATTGTACAATTCATACCCCTGGCATACATCTGCTAAGCCTTACTTTCTGATTTCCCTATGCAACATAATTTTCTCTAAAAACAATTCCTTTTCTGACAGTGTATTCAAAATCCCTGTAGGGTAAGTTACTGTATTTCCATCTGACATTACACAAGCACACACACTAGCCTGTACATATAATACATGTAGGTTAGGGCTGAACAACATCATGTACAGTACTATAAACCTAGTCATTTTCACCACTAAAATTTTTTGTGATTTTACAATCGTCAACTAGTTCCCAAAGACTAATGTTTACAAATTTCTAAGCCTGGTGCACTTGTGTATATATACAAGAAGGCATTTCACCCACTACTTATTTTCAATTTTTTAAAATGTTTTCCAACAAAATTAGCAAAAATAAGTCTTTAGCGAAAGTTTCAAGGTTTACAGTATTTTACAGTTCACACAAAAAGTACCTACCTTTACATGCTCCACACCAGGACTTATGAATAATAAGCATCAGTGGTTTACCCCTACAAAATGACAGACAGACAGACAGACAGACAGACAGACAGACACATATATCAGCTGTCATCATAGAAAATATGTCAGGAAAAAAGTATGTCTTTGTTGATGTCCACAATAATTTAAATGTAGGTTATAATCAGAATACCTTCACAGATACTTTAATAGCTAACTTAATGTATTCATATAACACATTTTTATGATGCATACTTTCTTTGAACTAATCATTGAAATCCCTGTACATTGTACAAATTCTTAACCCTGACACTGATCCATGATGGCATACAATCCTTGCTACAAGGCAAATTGGAAAAATTTTGATACATATCGATTTGGGGGTTATTTGTTTGTACACACAAAAAAATACGTTCAGAAAAACACATATTTGAGATACAACAATGGTTGGTTCAAATCTACTTCAGACTTCACAAAGAGGCAGCTCGGCCCAAACCAATCATGTGTTAATTATGAGTCAGCCAAATCTGGCTCTTTGACTACCTTCAAGCTCTATGCTAGTTATGACATGTATGACTCATAATAACTTGAGTTACACTAGTTGCAAGTTATGCATTCATGGTGTGTTCTTACAGTAACTGATGTTTTAATCAATCAATATACCCAGGTTACGCTACAAGGTTTATGAACCATGGCAACAGAATGGAGAAAGCTGAAAACAATGGATACATTTCAATTGCTACTAATACAATCATTTTGTTGGAGAACTTCTGTAAAATACATAAGAAACCACACATAGATTTTACTGACTTTAACTGCCCTTAAAAAAGGAAATCTTAACGTCTGCATTATCATCTGAATATAAAGTTAACATACCCTCCATTAGTCATAGGATGATGTGTTCCAAGTAAAGAAAATTGAATTATCACATACTACCTGAGTATTGGGCAGACATCAGTGATTGTCAGGTGTTCATCAGCTACCACTACTTTACAACTAATCAATCTCTCACAACAATATACACATTAACTCATAAAGAAATATGTAATAATATGCTCATAATTTTAAGACAATAAAACTAGATGAATTATTGTGTTCATTTGCACACACATTCTAAGAAAATAACTTAAAACATTTCTGCCACAGCAAAGAATATGTTTTTAAAAGAATACTGGGACAACGTAGTTGGTGGAGCCTAGGGACCAATATGCTACTATGGTTCTAGTTTCACCATTATGTATCATACATGATTGTAAAATCTAAACTAAACTCTGCACTAAAAACAAACCAGTTGAATGCTAACATTGTTTGACAAGGCATTGTGACTCACAACTATGACCCAAATTAATCTTCAGTAAAATTATGAGTCAATACTTTTTCTAAATTTCAAATTTTGCATGCGTATATACCAATATACTCTTTGAACTCTGAAACATGAGGCTTGGAATAGTCATGTCAGTTTTGTAGTACAGGTCTCTATTGCATTTATGAAAATGTTGCTGGTAGAGAGATTTAAACACACGACACAAATGAAAATATGTTACTATTTGTATAAACTATTTTCAGTAAATTACATATCAATTCATACTGCAATATGGTTTTGAAGATTACATATTTTGACAAAAACGTTGAAAACTATATATTTAAATTACTGACTATCCTCATTTGACTTCTGACCTCTGACCTTTTGGAGCTGAGGGTCTATGAATGAACATATAGGTTTTTAGCCAAACAATAATTCAAAGAAATTAATTTTGCTCAGTTAATTATCTTTCTTGACAAAACAATGGCATTGTTTCGTGCAATAATGCAAGATATTCTTTGGAGATATTTGTAATAGTAATAAATGCATATATCTCTATCCAAACCTTTTACTTTAGTTTTTATGGAAATTTTCAATTTAGCAATAACATGATTATATTATCCAAATAAAATTTTAAACAATTTAGAAAAATGTGACATTTCAATATAATTTGCATCCATTGTATTGTATTGTATTGTATTGTATTGTATTGTTATTGTATTGTATTGTATTGTATTATACTGTATTGTACAGAAATAACATATGTTTCTAACTATTTTCTATATGACTAATTCTTTGTTGACTTATTAATTCATAACTAATAACATCTGTTCATCAAGTGTATTCAAAGTACTTCACATCTGGGTCATTTTGATATGTACTTTTGTGATTCAACATACGATCAAAATGAGTTGAATATCATGTTTGTACAAACATGGCCATTTTTTGTATAAACATTATAATAATACTTCATCCTGGTTTTGTTCAACTTGTAGTTGTTTGTATAAAAGCAAATAATTCCACTAACGGGACAGTGTTCAAGAGATGATGTAGTAAACCAGATGGGAAGCCATAATATGGGGAGGGGAGGGGGAAGAGGGGGCAGTGTTCAAGAGAGGGGACACAGTAGACTAGATGTGAGCCATAAGATCAGTGGTCAATGTCATACTTACGTTTCTTTGGATTCCTTTAGCCCATCATCAAGAGTCTTCCAGTTTATGTGGTCACCAAATCCTGTGGTAAATATCAACTTATGTAAATAATTTTATCACTTTGTACATTTGTATCTACCATTTTGACATTGACATTTTGAAGTTTGAAACCAAAACATACCTGTTTTAACACTTAGACAAAGTCTCTCGGACCACATTTTATCATGTGAGCCATGCATACAAATTGAGCTTTATGAGATTATTAACAACACCATTGAAGATTAGGTGATACAAGCCACCTGAGCATTGAAAAAAACAAAATGGACAATGTAAACCAAGTTTGTGTATGATGGGTAAGGGTGACGGGTGTGATGGGTAAGGGTGACGGGTGTGATGGGTAAGGGTGACGGGTGTGATGGGTAAGGGTGAAGGGTGTGATGGGTAAGGGTTACGGGTGTGATGGGTAAGGGTGACGGGTGTGATGGGTAAGGGTGACGGGTGTGATGGGTAAGGGTGACGGGTGTGATGGGTAAGGGTGATGGGTGTGATGGATAAGGGTGACGGGTGTGATGGGTAAGGACGATGGGTGTGATGGGTAAGGGTGATGGGTGTGATGGATAAGGGCTACGGGTGTGATGGGTAAGGGTGACGGGTGTGATGGGTAAGGGTGAAGGGTGTGATGGGTAAGGTTGACGGGTGTGATGGATGAGAGTGACTGACTATGTGTGTGTGTTCTCTTAGCTTGACTTGTCCCACATTAACAAATTACAATCATAATCTCACCTTTTCCTGGACACGTTATTTTCAACCAGTGACACAATTATTATTCACTATTTGAGTCAAGGCATAAGAAATCTTAATAAACTAAATCCACTTGAAAAAGATCGAAATTCATGGTACTCATTAGCTGCAATAATTGTAGCGTCTTGTTGCGGTTTTGTGGGTTTTTTCGTCTGTTTTGGTGACTTTTTAAGTTTTAGTGTTTAACCCGCACCTAACGGGTGCGGGTTAAACACTAAAACTTAAAAAGTCACCAAAACAGACGAAAAAACCCACAAAACCGCAACAAGACGCTACAATTATTGCAGCTAGGTATTCATAGGTGTCATTGTTATTGTATTACATTGTAATGTTATAATTATTATAACAATAATATTTCATGAAAATTGAAAGAAAATACATCATCAGTAAAAAAAAATTAAAAAACGACCGACTCTTATAAGAACTTTGTAGTCAAGTATTTCCATCAAAGGTTGGCAGATATAGATCGATCAATTGTCTTCTCTATATATTAGTCAAGAATGCATGTGTGCAAAGTTGCCCTGACTGGAGTTCAGTTAGTCCTGCTTGCATACGGAGGAATTCGGGACTCGATTCTGACTGTTTAGAGTCAAGTCAGTAATACAGACTCGTGCACCGTCATGTAAGCAGGACTAGAGTTCAGTGTGTGTTTGGACACGTATGTGTAAGAATCCATTCCATTGTTATTGTAATTTGTATCTCGTAGTCCGATAGTTACACTCCGTGCTAGCCGGCCAGACCAGTGTTCATGGTGAGACACCACATTGAGAATCTGTTTCGGTTTGCAAACATTCAAATCACTCACCTCGACCAAGATCCCCATCGCTGAGTACAGCTGGAATGATTGCTGCTACGAAGAATAAAAGTAGTACTGCTTGCTGTGCTGCCATGTTGTTCATTGCTTAGAAATAAAAGAAGAATAAGTTAGGGATTATTAGACTCCCCAACCACCTAAAAATTCACTATCAACATATTTAACAGGAGGAGATTCTGACTTTAAAAGGTGGAAGTAAAACACAGAATATCCAAAACAAAAGTTAAAAATAGTAAATTGCTTTCACCATATTCGAGTTTCGAAAAAATGAATAAAACTCTATAATTATCAGATTTTATTATAAAAACAAATTTACAAGTGGTTAAATAAAGGAAGTAATACTACTTATTAGCCTGTAGAGGTCGCGAGTAGCATGTCATGTGTCCATGTCTAGTATGGCACGTGAAAATCGAAAGGTGAATATGTATTTTGTTTTACCGGCTAGCTTCAAGCCCAACTTTTTAAATATTTTAAATAATAAATGTTAAATTTGAACTTTTTAGTGTTCCGACATCATCTTTCATTGGAAATCTGCATTTACTTTACCCACGAGTTTAAACATGTGTATACCAGTATATTCTAATTTTCGGCGTGTCAGATTTGCATGTTCCACACGTACCGGTACGGTGAAAGCGAAACATGCGAAAGCAAAGGCAATGTATAATTTGCATAACAATAAAGTGACTTACACAACCGTATTAATATTCATGATATTGCATTGTTCGGTCTCACGGTCACATTTATTTTACGAGTCTCGCGACTGGACTAGTGATAAATTTAAAAGCCGTTAACATAGACTTCGCTTCTCTGGGACCAAAAATCAAGCAAGTGCATCTCTCCGCGAGTAACATTATGATCTAATGCATTAGTTTTTCGGGAAACGTCGCGTAACTTACTGAAAACGTCATAGAATAGAAATAAGGATAGGATAGGTGCATCCGCGTTTTAATTTACGTTCACTGAATGACACCCGGTGCTACCACATTGATATTTTATTGTTTAAGCTTAAACTTACTTATAAGTACTTGAGTCTATTTGCTTTTTAATCATGGCTACATCGTCAGAAAAGGAAAGCCTGAACCAGAAGCCGGGTTGTCTGAAGTCGTGTAGTAATGCAATCGTATCGGTTTTAGAAGGAGCGTTTCACAGGTAAGAACGAGATACGTTCATGTTGTACCTATTGAGTATTGTTAAATACAATCTGTCTAAGTAACTGTTTGTTTGTTTGTTTGTTTAAATGACAATTTTTCTGACAGAAACAGGGAGGACATGTAACTCATAAAATGCATGATGTTTTAGACGGTGTTATAATATTTGCATGTCATGGTTTTAACTGTCAATGACATGTCGTTGTTTTTCTATGATGAACTGGGGTCACATTTTAAAAAACCTCAGTGTTATTGGGGGAGGGTCATATTTTGCATTATAATGTTTTGGGGAGGGTCACATTTTACAATCCGTAGGTTTTTTTTTAAATTCAAATTGAAGATTCAGTGATTGTCATTTGTTTTGTGTGTTTTGAGATGTTAAAGTGAGATGAGCACTCAACATTTATTTTTACGAGTACTTTACATGCCAAAGTACAAATACATATATATTGTAGGAAAATTGTTTAATAAAACGATGCATTTTATTGAGTGTACCATCTCACCTTATCACTCACGCTGTCCATGAATGTTGTTGTTAAAATATCTACATATAATAAACAGTTATAGTAACCGGTGCCAAGTTTATCACTCTTTTAATGAAGAAATACATGTATACATATAGTGGGAAGATTGATTAACGTTCAGTATATGCAATTGTCATGGAGCGGGTCATGTTTTACAAAATGGGACAAAGGGGAGGGTCACTTTTTAGAAATGGAGAATGGGGGAGGGTCATGTTTTACTCTACAGACCATGGGTGATTTCCTCTGGCCCTCCCCCTGTAAATACTGAAGGCTCCCTTAGTTATTTCTAAGTCATTCAGACTGTCAATATATGAATTGAAAGTATCAGCAGAATATACACATGTATACACATACTGTTTTGTAATTTCTATTTTGAACCAACTGACCCATCATTTTTAAGTTAATGATGATAAACTTGGAATTAAGTACGACAACCCTAAGTAACTAATTACTTTACCATAGGCAATATAAGATAACGTCATACACAACACATATATTGAAGTTCAAGACAATATATGATAACTAATCATACAAAACACATATATAGACTGAAGTTTGGACACCATGTATTTCACCTAATAACAATCAATTAATTTATTAATTAGTTACTTTATTTATAATTTATAGACACAAAGTAATTACATGGCTACTGAAACTTAATGAATTATTTACAATAATGATCTCTTACTGAAGAAAATAATGACATTTTGTACTTCTAGGGTTTCTTGGAAATATTCCCTCCTTTAGTGTTTTCAGTTTCATTTCATATATGAACATTTTTGTGTGAAAATTAAGGAATGCAACCTAAATGTGTTATTGTGTAATTTAGGTCAGACCAATGTGTAGCTAGGTCAAACCAAGGTGTAGCTAAGGAAGGTCCCTTTTGTATAGTCTATTTTATGACATTCAATCACCTCAGCTGTGACCTTGTCTCTTTTGTAACAAACAATTCCAGAAATGTAAGTACTCAATTTCATTTGCTTCCAGACTTGGTAGACTTGTTGGAAGATATCCATGGAGTACAATTCTACTATCCTTAGTAGTTGCCGGCTGCTTTGGGATTGGAATGCTGAGTTTTACGGAAGAGAATAGAAGAGAAAAGCTATGGATACCCATCGGCGCCAAGTCACTTGAGCATCTCAGTTGGATTGAGGAGAACTTTTCCAGTGATGTGAGGATAGCAGCATTGATTATTGAAGATGGTAATGTTCTAACGCCAAGTGTACTGCAAGGGGTAAGTTCTAATGCCTAGTGTACTGCAAGGGGTATATGTTCTAATGCCAAGGGTACTGCAAGGGGTATATGTTCTAATGCCAAGGGTACTGCAAGGGGTATATGTTCTAATGCCAAGGGCACTGCAAGGGGTAATGTTCTAACACTAAGGATACTGCAAGGGGTAATGTTCTAACGCCAAGGATACTGCAAGGGGTAATGTTCTAACGCCAAGTGTATTGCAAGGGGTAAGTTCTAACGCCAAGTGTACTGCATGGTATAAGTTTGTTATCGACTGCATGATAACACTGGAAAAATAAATAAAAACAGGATCAACATGGCAGTGCAATCAAATTCTTTAATATTGATGTCATTTTGATATTGATCTTTTTCTACAATTAAAGTTGTACATTGACCCAGTACTTTTTCTTTTGATTTTGACTGCGTATAAACAAAGTAACATATATTTTTGAATTGAAGGTGTAAGATTCAGTAGGGAAGATTCTCCTCTTGTAAGTGTTGATAGCTCAATGTGTGAAATAACCTTTGTATTGGTGTGAATTGAGAGTTTTGCCAATAGTACTGGGAGGCGATAATAACCCTTGTATTGGTGTGAATTGAGAGTTTTGCCAATAGTACTGGGAGGCGATAATAACCCTTGTATTGGTGTGAATTGAGAGTTTTGCCAATAGTACTGACTGGGAGGCGATAATAATATCTGAATGTCATTATTTTTTTTATGTTTTGTAAACACATTCCAATTACATTGGAATTACGCATTGTAAAACAGAATTAACTACATGGTCAATTTCTTAGTACCAAAGTAGGCTTTAGAGTTTCAATTAGGTGACATGATATTGTTTATGTCTCACACAACTATTTTTGTACACAGTCAATGTTCAAACAAAATAAATTTTATCTCACTGTGAAGGTGAATCGACAGCAATCAACAGCACTGTCGCTTGAAACACGGAAGATTCAAACACAAAACTGTTTATTTGTGTTCTAAGTGAAATGAAATGTAACATTTTATGTGTGTGCACTATCACTATCAGTGTCTGTATTTTGTTTACATGAATTGTAGCCAAAATGTTTGTCTAAGACATAATTGGGTCATGGTGCCATATAGTCCATTGACTGCAGCGACCTAATTGAAAGTGTGAAGTCTCTCTAGTTTGGTAGTAAATAAATTTAAGGCACAATTTCGTCGTTATGTTTCTTAGTCAAAGAAACTGTGTCTTGTGTACCATTTGTACAGAAATCATGGTGGATTGTAAGGGAAACTATGCAACTCTTATCCCTTTCCCCTTTGTGTTACTGGGGTTCCCCAACCTTAGCAAAAACATGGCTAGGTCAGCAGCTTGACATATTATTTGACATGAAATGTGCTCATTTTCATACGCTAATGTGACATATTTTTTGTCTTTGTATCACATGTTTTTGTATTTACTATACCGTGCTTTCCATAGCCATGATAAAATCTTGAAAACATTCAATTTGCACATTATGTCCTCAAAGGTTAATAATCATAAGTGGGGGGGGGGGGGGGGTTCTCATACATATTTTTAAGAGTATCGGTATACATATGTACTGCGGTTTTGATTACCCTCTTTTTTGACTAATGTAGACTTTTGACTCTTGATTTTTTAATCACTCTGTATCAATGTTCGATCCCTACTTTTAATGCATGTATGATCTGAGAATTGATCATAATGTTTTGACAACAGAGTTTCCAAGTTGCCTATTTGCCCAATTTTATCTGAGATTTTTCAATAACATAGTTTCCATGTTGCCAATTTCCAAATGGATTCCGAGACATTTAACTTCTATGTTCTGGCAGAATGTAGACATTTTACCCTTAGTTTCTAGCTCGAATGTAGACTGTTGACCCCTGGCTTTTTAATTATATAGCATTTGTGCTTGTGATTCATTGCAGTCACCTGTACCCATTACCATGTTACCATGTTACCCAGCCAAGTAATACCCCCCCCCCCCTCCTAGGTGTAAAGCTGATCCAGTCAGAATTGCTACAGAAGATTGCTGAATGTACCTAAGATATTTGTATCTTTTTATTAATATTCAATTTTATGAATTCATGACTGCTGTGATTTCAATTGATTAGTTATGATTATAATCAATATATGCCTGCTATGAAATTTCTCAAACTAAAGTGCTGTGACCTTTGTTTAAATTTAAATTTATGGCAACACCAAATACTGTCACTGCATTAATACTGTCAATACTGTCACTGTGACATAATATGAAAAGAAACAGAAATCAATACTTAGATGTCGACAATCACTCAGTACTGTCTGGTACATTTTAAATTATTGCTAAGTCATTCTAGAGCAGCACGCCTAGGTTGGTGGTGAAAAAATCCAAATCTTTTTATTCAATATTTTTCTTTGTACGACCACAGAAATTTGAGTGACAGTGTTGGGTCTAACAGTCACTATGAGTCAGATAACAAGATCTGTACAATATTCTATTATTATAGATATTATCAAAGTATGCATATGCACCACAAACTGCTGAAAGAGAGGACATATTAAAATCCAATATGGCTGCTAAATTGTGAAAATAAAAATTACCTATCCTTAAAATCTTGACAATGTTAGCCCAAATTTCATCATATTTCACAAGGACCAGGTATACACACTGTCATATGTCAACATTTGGAGAGATTTAAATTTGATTTTCAGTCAAATTGATTCTCAAGGTCAAGGTTAATATTCTCCACCTCGTCTTTAAGATGAATCAATCTGTATAACATCTCTCTCTCTCTCTCTCTCTCTCTCTCTCTCTCTCTCTCTCTCTCTCTCTCTCTCTCTCTCTCTCTCTCTCTCTCTCTCTCTCTCTCTCTCTCTCTCTCTCTCT
Source organism: Glandiceps talaboti (assembly GCF_964340395.1). Classification (NCBI taxonomy): domain Eukaryota; kingdom Metazoa; phylum Hemichordata; class Enteropneusta; family Spengelidae; genus Glandiceps; species Glandiceps talaboti. The sequence goes on along the minus strand of NC_135554.1, from coordinate 28,315,916 downwards.
CTCTCTCTCTCTCTCTCTCTCTCTCTCTCTCTCTCTCTCTCTCTCTCTCTCTCTCTCTCTCTCTCTCTCTCTCTCTCTCTCTCTCTCTGTATAGATGTTGACTATTGATCAAGCCATAAAATCCATCAGTGTGACAGGAGGTGATTGGGAAACCCTTTGTTACAAGTAAGTATACTATAATTCTCATGATATGTATTATTGATTTTATTTGAATATGTTTATTTTGCCTCTCAAGATTTTAGCGAACATACTTTTTGACCTGTTGGCTTTACTTTATTTTAGCATGTGAAATGTTTTAACTATATATGCATTTTTATGAATAGGAACATGGCTTGTGTTATTTTTCTCACCTCATTAAATAAATCATGCCTTTATTACATGTACTACCAAACTAGAAAGACGAAGGTGGCATGCTATGTTTTACAGCGTAAACACAACATTACAATTACGAATTTCACTAACAAAATACAGGCAGTGAAAGCACATACACACATACTTTCATGTTATCAGCATCTGTATTTTGTTTTGTGTAATTTGTGAGAAAAAAAATGTTTGTGATAGCAGTAGTGGTAACATTGTGCTGCCTAATTGAAACTCTATAGTCACTCTAGTCTTATACTAAGTTATAGTAAGTTTCTCAGAATTAACTGTATAAAACAGTCTGAGTGATTTATGTCATTTACAACAGATTTTTGAGTAACAGCTTAAAACAATTGAGGAGGGTGCTAATTCGTTTTATTAGTAGGGCAACACTAGAAGTAATTGGATATGAGATCCTTGTCAATCACAGTGTTGTGACTTACTTGAACTCATTTAAAAATGATTGATTGTATGAAATAGACTTTAGTCATAAAACTTGACTTGGTGTTTTCAAGACAACAGGACTAACAACCAGTGATATCCTTATCAGTGGAGATGTATGGTCTCGTATCCTATTACTTCTTATGTTGCCTTGCTCATAAAACACTAAGTATATGACCCCTGGAGTTGAGTGTTGAAGGTGTCTCAAAATGCATTGTATTTTGGTACAAACGTTATTATCAACTAAAAAATGTTCAAATAAGTGTAGAGCCAAAATACAGAAATTAACAGTATTAAGAATATTGTGAGGTAAACATTCATAGACTCTGGGATCATAGTATTATTATTACTAGAAATGAAAATTTCAACTTACAAAGTCAAAATTTCTTTGGAAACAAATCCTTGACAATACTGACAGTGAACATTTTGAATTGCAAAGAATTTTTGACTGTCAGTGGAAATTTTGATTGTAATTATATTTGACAAATGTTGATGTTAGTATGTAAAGCTTTGATGGTTGGTTAAATACTGACATCACAAATGGGTTTAATGAATTTATCTGATAATTAACAGGATTTACTTTTAATCTTAAATTATAAATAATCTTGATTTTTGTAAAACATAGTAATAGTTGAAACCTGAAATCAATAAAGATTATGCAATCCACTCGTTCAAATATCAAAATGATAAAGTTATTACCATGGCAACATATAAATGCCATTAATGATAAAAATGCCCATCTTGAATCTATAAAAGTATGATATTTACTTGCAGTGTATAGGAGAAACTTGCTATTAGACTAGAGTGACTATAGAGGTTCAATTAGGCAGCACAATGTTACCAGTACTGCTATCACAAACATTTTTTTTTTCACAAATAGTTTCACTTATTAATTAAATATTTTTTTCATTACCATGAGTTCTTCTCTATTTCAGCCTGATATGATGGCATGCATGCCATCTTAATGTATCTTTCAAATCACTCATTCATGTTACATGACACATGGTACACCATGTGATGAATGACAGACAAAGTTTGATGAAATTGACTTAAGGTGTAGGTGAGGATAAACCCTGATTATGTTTAACTCATGATGGAGGGACTGTGCCCAAGTCATAGTCATGATGGAGGGACTGTGCCCAAGTCATAGTCATGATGGAGGGACTGTGCCCAAGTCATAGTCATGATGGAGGGACTGTGCCCAAGTCATAGTCATGATGGAGGGACTGTGCCCAAGTCATAGTCATGATGGAGGGACTGTGCCCAAGTCATAGTCATGATGGAGGGACTGTGCCCAAGTCAAAGTCATGATGGAGGGACTGTGCCCAAGTCACAGTCATGATGGAGGGACTGTGCCCAAGTCACAGTCATGATGGAGGGACTGTGCCCAAGTCATAGTCATGATGGAGGGGCTGTGCCCAAGTCATAGTCATGATGGAGGGACTGTGCCCAAGTCATAGTCATGATGGAGGGACTGTGCCCAAGTCATAGTCATGATGGAGGGACTGTACGCAAGTCATAGTCATGATGGAGGGACTGTGGCCAAGTCATAGTCATGATGGAGGGACTGTGCCCAAGTCATAGTCATGATGGAGGGACTGTGCCCAAGTCATAGTCATGATGGAGGGACTGTGCCCAAGTCATAGTCATGATGGAGGGACTGTGCCCAAGTCATAGTCATGATGGAGGGACTGTGCCCAAGTCATAGTCATGATGGAGGGACTGTAGAAAGTTTTGAAGTTATACTTTCATTGACATTGGAGTCCTATTACATTAATTGTAATCATGTTCATTCCATTTGTATTTATATACGTTGCCATGGAAACTAGTCAAAGTAAATGTATGCATATACGATTATATGTTGAATATCAGGTTTGCATTACGCACAATGCCTGGACTTCTAGATGCAGTGTAGATAAATACGCATTGTAAAACTGAATTTTATCAAGCAAGTTCTGTTTTTTCTCAGAGAAGTAGATGTCAGTGTAGATATATAATGATAAAAAGAATGTTTACTTTGAATGCAAACAGTACAATGTCTTGAGTGTAGCTGTGAAATCATAGCAGAAACGGAAAGGTACCAAACATCATACAAGAGGAGATGATTTACTAAGGACACAGGCTTAAATAAACCAGCAATTAAGGCTACCTTTGTGTGCAGATCAGTTTTCATCTGTCTCTTTCGGTAATTGTTTAGCCCAAAGGCATATGTTTTGTATGATGTAAAGAATGACATACAGTATTTAAAATTCTAGCAATCACTTACATGTTATTGTGTGTACATGCAGTGCTACTTACTATTGGGCTATGTATAAGGATTCCTGATTCTTGTGTGAAAAGGAATTGGGTTACATGGAGGGAGGAGATAGCAATGTAGTGGAGGAAATTGGAATGTAGTACTGTTATAGTATGTGTTTACTGTTTGATGTAAAAATGGTGTTGGAAAAACTTTAAAGATTAATTTCTCACAATTCATGGGGGGGGGGGGGGGGGGTTAAATGTACGGCACACATGCCAACTCAAATAAATTGTCTTCATTTTCATGTGGTGATGCTTGGGCACAACTATGGGGGAATTAAGAGAGAACCGGAAAGGAAATTTACCTATAGTGTTTCAGTTTCATATTAATGTTGAACTGATATATGGCAAAAAATTAAATTCTCATATTTATCAAATCTCATTTATTTCTCTTTGTTATGGAAACACAAAAATACTGTTAGGTCCAGAATTTGTTCGGTGGTCTGAGGTGCTGTCGTTACACAGTTAGTTTTAGGATTATACTGAAATCAGACTCCCCTTTGGAAAGTACTAAGTGAGATTTGCACACTTACATTCTAAATGTTTGTTTGTTTACAGGATTGCTGGTAAATGTTGGGCTAGCAGTTTATTAGAACTGTGGTCATTCAATGAGACCATTATCAACAGTCTAACAGAGAGTGACATATTGGATATGGTGAACCAGGAAAATATTACAAGGTAAGGAGATCGAAACATCTCACACGTACTATCACTCTATCTTGAGGCTGTTATCTCTGGTAGGATGGTCTTGCACTAAAATGGCACAATTAGTCAACACTCACACACAGAAGTCAGTTCAAGACTGCATTTAATAATTCAACAGATCAGTTGTAGGTGTCAGGTTGGCTTTAGAACTTGTTTATCAGATGCATTTGTGTGAAAACCCTCTTCACTCTTACTTTCAGTTAGTGTCTATGGAAACAGAGCAATTATCTCATGATGTTTTTAATACAATATGTATATATGTATCATGTTGTTAAGGGTATTGTTCACAATGGCATTGTCTTGTATTAGTTAGCACTGTGGATGTGTTCATAATTGTGTGGTTTGCATTAGTTGTCGATTCTTTCATATTAATACAACATTCTTGTATGTAATTAGCGCCCCCCCCCCCCCATACTATTGCAATGGGTTCTGTCCATCCATCCATCTGTCTGTCTGTCTGTCTGTCACTAACATGCAATATTCAATTTCATTTAAACTTAGCACAAAGCTGATGTATCATATGGGACGTTATATGGACATCAGTTTGTTTAGCGACATATGCAAATTTGACTGAATGGAGTCCATATTGTCACAAGTCATATACAGCAAATCTCAAAGACTATATGATAGACTCCATCCAAGTCTCTCCATATTATCAAGTGCAAGCTGTATTTTAAGTCTTTGACCTTGACTTCAACGTTCAGGATGATTTACCAAAAAATTATTTACTTAAAAGTCAAACACCGCTGGATATTTGGTGGGCGTATTACCATGGGTGTCTAGTTGGAAAATTGTTCAAATCAAAGGGATCTTACCACCAGTGTGTAATTTAGGTAAAAAAAAATGTGATTTTTGGTAAAAAAAACTACTGGGCAGATCAGTCTGAAATTTGGTCGGAACATTCTTAGGGGTGTTATTTAGATTAAGAAATGTTCATGACATGATGATTCCACCAGTGATATGCAAATTAGGGCTAAAATGTGTCTTTTTGGTCAAAAATCTATAATTCCAAAACTAATGAGCAGATTGGGCTATTATTTTAATGGGAATGCATCTAGGGATGTATGGATGAAGAAATATTAAGCATACAATGATTCCATGAGTGATATGCAAATTAGGTGTACAAATGTTCATTTTTGGTCAAAAAATTATATCTCAAAAAGTACTTGGTCACTGAGTCTGAAACTGGGTGACATGCTTCTGAAAGTTATTCTGCAGATTTTCTTCAAAACATTTTGAGAAAATTGGCCCTAGTGACCATGACCACGCCCTTAGGAACACCAAAATGGCAGTATATTTTGGTCAAATATCAACATCATCTGGTAGGCAAATGAGTAAACATTCGAAAAATGTATGCAACCATGACCACGCCCATAGCAAAAGCCAAACGGTCGTGTATTTCACAAAGATAACAACAGGGATTAATAGACAATTGAATAAACATTCAAAAAATGTATGCAAATGTGCCTAGCAACAAGACCACGCCCAAATGATAGCATATATCGTAAAGATAGCAACAAGGTTGGATAGGCAACTGGATAGTCATTCAACAAATGAACACTTCTTGTTAGCATGGACTACCATATGGATAAACATTTTTAAAAACTCTACAGTTGTCTTACAACACCATTGGCGGTATTTTTTTAATGACATTAGCAGTTTGTCCTTTATTATCAAACCGAACTGATGCATCATTATACGCTGCGATTTCTTGTAGTGAACCAAAATTCCTTGCAACCCCTAGTAATATGTGGTATATACTTACAAGACAACTTACTCTTTGTAATTATGAAAACCTAATAAAATATTGTCATTTAGATTTACCAAATGCCACAGTCATATCTGTGATGTATGTAAAAAGAAACCATAAAGTGTCTATCACAAGATCTGATTCACCACAATTATATTCATTTTAATACTGTGTGGGATTTCTTTCTCTACATACATTGTATTGTCAGTGAGTGAGAAGCAGAGCTGTGCACATACATTTCTGATTGTGAGCTCCATGAAAGAAAATAATAACATATTTAGTAATAATTAATCAACGTGCAACTCAAGATAGAAGACTTAAATGATCTAGCTACTCATAACTTTTTTTGCAGTCCTGTATATTATATACCCATGGATTTGATAGTTGGCATAGCGATATTATAACCACAGTTAACTCTTGATTCTTTTTCATTGCAGTCCTGTATATTATACACCCATAGACATCAACAGTTGGCTTGGTGATATCACATATAGCAGTACTGGTAGCATTATTTCAGCTCAAGCTACTGGCATGAATTACTTTCTAAAAGACAACAGGGTATACAATCCAGAAACTGGCGATGATGTAAGATATACAATTTCAAAAAAGAAAATTATGTTTTTTTTCACATTTTGTTGTTTCATGTATTCGGTCCTCTACTTCAGAATGTACCATCACCAAAGTCGATCAGTTCCCTTTGAATGTTTTACTAAAATATTCAACAAATCTGCATTTACTGAAACCTTCCCAGAAAGTCTGTCGGTATTATGAATAAACATAAAACCTCAAATAGTGTATTAAAAGATTTAGTCTAATTCAGATACAGATTTTAAGAGTTCCAATTTTTTTTCTAAAAATCTTTTGAATAAAAGTATTGTCTAACGATGATGCTTTGTTGTCCTGTTTACATGTTTATTGTTTATTTTCCTTTTCAGGATGACTTGGTGGCTAATGCCTGGGAGGATGAATGTGCGGATTTGGCTTTAGCAGGACATAAAGATATTTCATCAGTATATGTGTTCACTATTTTTAGGTCAGTGTAACTTGTCATAGAGACACAATCCTCAAAGAGCTCATTTTCTTGAAATGATTGTAATAAACATATTAATTTTGTTGCATAAACATAAGGTAACAAGATAAGCACATTTGTTTTAATATGTAATTTCTTTTGTTTATTTTTTTTCTGTAAAGTTTTCGTGAGGAGTCTGGTAAAAGTATACAAGGTGATATCACTTTCTTATCTGCTGGATATATGTTAATTATTGTTTATATTGCTATAATGCTAGGCAAGTTCACCATGATAGAACACAAGGTAAGTGTTAGATTCACTTTGTAGAATTTCACATGTAAGTGCATGAAGTCTACATGCTTATATCCATTTACTTTTGAATCTGAAGATCTCTTCCAACATCTAGGGAAATCCATTTCTTTACAACAACATTCTTGTGTTGAATTTTTAAATTACTACCAAGAGATGTATTTGAATCCATTTAATGCAATGAGTGTGCTAAATATAAACCAATGACGTTGTCATGGCCACGCAAACTGGAAGATATATAGGTTGGACTTAATTGAAAATGAGTCAATTACTAATGCCTGTTAATGTCTGATGGATTACTACTGACATTATGTGTTAAACTTCTTTGCATGATGTCTAGCTAGATTTCCATCTAAACAAATCAAGTTTCCCCAGTTGTTGGAAATGATGGCTGTGGAATGAAGATTTAGTTGATAATTTATGAATTTACAGTCATAAAAATAATGATCAGTTTCTACAGTATCAAATGACTGTAATTTAGACATTAAAGGAGTACAAGATTTGTCAAATTATCAAATTTATTCTGTGTTTATTTTCTCTCCATTCCACAGTTTTACATTGCAGTGGGAGGTGTAATTGTCATTGGTTTATCTATACTTGTAGCCATAGGTTTCTCCTCAGCCTGTGGTTTTTTCTATGGTCCTGTCCATACCGTCTTACCATTTCTACTGCTTGGTAAGTTTTTATCTTTTATTATCTTCTATGTGATGCATTAAAATATTTTCTCACAGTAAGTTATAGTTTTGAAGATATATTATGAATCCCAGTATTGACTTTCAAATTCCAGGATGATTAAAGATAGGTTACACACCTTAATTTGACAACTCTGTTGCACTTTTGGGTGTTAATGAATCAACAACACAACAAGACTACATTTATCCCATCGAACCCTAGTCTTGAGTTTCTGGTCAATATACATTACTACTGTGTAGCACCCTAACTAAAACAAGGGCCCAATACTTTTTGTCGTAGCAATCTTTTCTATACACCCAAGTTCAACCATTGTTTATTTTTATATCAGTTTTGTGGCAGGCATTTACATTTCCCTTTGAAGGACTCAATAAAATTTTACCTTATCTTATCATACATAAATGGTGTGAGTATGGTGTCACTCACTATATTCATCGAGCTATAGTGTCTTGTATGGGAGTTGTTGTGACCTTGATATTGACATGTGAAATAATGTGAAAACCATCATGCAAAAATGTTATACTTTCCTGAAATCTCACTTGAAACTCAAAGTAACACATGCAGTTCAACTTGGCACTCCCTGTTGTCACCTTTTTAAGTTGATCAATGTGGACTTTAATTAAGAGTTGTCATATCAGTTATTATCGCAAGCTTTGTCAGTCAACACAACTGATCAAAATCAACAGTAATGAATCCAGCTGCTGAGTGAATAGTGTCAGAATAGCTGCTATTCACCTGTTATTGGCCGAGTGGCTGGGTGAAAAGTGGCTTTAAAGCTACTATTTGCCACTTGGTGAATAGCCTTTGCATTTGAATAATAGTATCGATGGATCGGTAAGTGTTGGTACATGTATTTCATCAAGATTTGAACAGAAGTGATCATTTATTGAAATCAAATAATATTATATTGTATTCTATGAAGAAAATATCATCTAACTCGAATTTTACTTACACGTCGCATATAAGTATTGGTGTGGATGACATGTTTGTTACTGTACAAGTATAGAATATCCTAACTATCACATTGTCTCATATATATATAGGTATTGGTGTGGATGACATGTTTGTTACTGTACAAGTATAGAATAACCTAACTATCACATTGTCTCATATATATATAGGTATTGGTGTGGATGACATGTTTGTTATTGTACAAGCATGGAATAACCTAACTATCACATTGTCTCATCATACATTTGTATATATAGGTATTGGTGTGGATGACATGTTTGTTATTGTACAAGAATGGAATAACCTATCACATTGTCTCATGTATATATAGGTATTGGTGTGGATGACATGTTTGTTATTGTACAAGCATGGAATAACCTATCACAACAGAAAAGGAAATATGAGCTGCATGAGAGAGTAGGGGAGGCACTTAGACATGCAGTGAGTATTGGTCAACTAGCTTTCTGTGCCAATGTACACTCTAAACCAATTTGATGTACCACTGATGAGTCACACATAATCTCTTGTTACCCACCAAACTTTAAAGTTCCCTATCTCTCACTGTGTGATGACTCACATGAAAACCTAGTATTTATCATTTTGACCAATAACAACAAATGTTGTCTTTCATTAACGGGCACACTGCTCTGTACTTAGCCAATATGATATCTCTAAATTATTGTTATGAGAGTCTGCATTCTAATTATGCATTTCATCTGTTACAGTACCCTAAAGTTTCTATTGCAGGAATAGTTTTACTCATAAAGTAATCATTTTCAGCAAATTGTGTTCAGTTTTGGATATCAGTGTTATGTATCAATAGATAGTTGGGAAATAAGTGAAATTGTGAAATCAATTACTTGAGACATGCAGCATATTATACACATCAGCATGTGTGACAGCATAATACATTTAATAATAATAATAATAATAATAATAATAATAATAATAATAATAATAATAATTTATTGTTTAAAGACCACTACACAAACATGTCTCAGCGGTCTGAACATTACAAAATGAGAAAGACTAGCAAAAGAGCAACAACAATAAAAATCTAGCATGTAGATAGATGCATAGATCGAATCACAAACTAGCAGTGACTTCCATCTTTATCAGGAAGAAATGAATTTGACCAGTGTTGAACAATAAATACAATAACTGGTAGAGAGGGCAAATTGAATAATTATGCAAATTGAGTCAATGTATGCAAGTTGATTGATAAATATGCAAGTCATTAAATATGCAAGTCGAGTCATTAAATATGAAAATTAAGTCAAATATGCAAATCGAGTCATTAAATATACAAGTTGAGTCAAACATGCAAGATGAGTCATTAAACATGCAAAGTTGAGTCTATAAATATGCAAGTTAACACTGCAGCGGTAATTCAGACTGGAATTCAAGAATGTTTCCACATTATCTAGCCATCAGGGCTTGTTATTTTGCTTGATTGGAATTCTAGAAAACTACTTTGGAGAAATTATTCTTTTCCTTAATTTCAAAAATTCCAACATTTTTACTTTTCTGTCTCTTTTTCACAGGGTGTATCAATAACAGTAACCTCCATCACAGATTTTGTGGCCTTTGGTATTGGTGCTACAACCATCCTACCTGCCCTCCGTTCATTCTGTGTTTACTGTGCCATTGGTATCTTTTTCCTCTTCTTCTTCTGTGTCACGTTCTTCACCGCATGTCTGACAATTGACCAGAAGCGCATTGACAACAAGAGAAATGCATGCTGCTGCTGTTATCAACATGGACCTGATTATCAACAGTGCTGCAATAGAACGGATATAATGCAGGAATTCTTTAGACATGTTTACAGCAACTTTTTAATGAAACTACCAGTGAAGGTATTTTACTTAATGGTTTTTATACAAAAAACAATGAACAATAACAACTTTTAAATGGCTGAGATTCAAGTTTGCAATTAACTTTTGACCCAAATTATAATTTGACAGTTTGTAAACATAAGACTTTAAGCCTTTGCAGAACTGTAGAAATATTGGACCAAAAACAAAAAATTGATCCTATCTAATCATTTTGGCTGTACTGCAGAGTATAAGATTAAGTTGACATAAATGCAAGAATTTGGGATGGAGTCCCTGACTTTCAACCATAAATCTATAATAATACTTATAACATATTCCATTTCACATCTGAAATTAAAATTGATATTTTTTCATGTTCTTTCCTCAGATTATAGTGGTCATTGCATCACTGGCTCTGGTTGGAGTCAATATATGGGGTACAATAAACTTGAAACAAGAGTTTCAGTTTGAATGGTTTCTACCAGAGGATTCCTATGTTGTAGAATATCTAGATGCCAGTGATCAGGTACTGTGCAAGTAAACAAAAACTAGCTTGAAGAAAGTTGTACTCTTATAGCAAGACCTAGATCTGCACTTGGAGGGTTGCCGAACGAAAGCTGAGAATGAAAGTACCTCTGATGCATTCGACAGTGCCTTTGGCACTATGTGATTATCACTTATAAATTAGCATAATTGCCCAATTGTCTAGCAACGAGATGAATACAACAGTGAATCCAACCAACTGTACAATAGATACTTATTTGTATTCAAGTTGGCGAGTGAATGCTAGAGTTATGTTTAGGATAGGGATAGGAATTGGTTTAGGGCCCGAGGGTAAATCTGATTTGTACATTTATGTCTGAAATGAGTTGAAACTTGTACACCAACAATTCAGAAGAAAGTGTGTTTCAACTATCTTGTTTCCGAGAGGTTTAAGTAAGAATGCTGAAATGCTAGATTTTATACTATCTAATTTGTAAGAAATAAATTATTCAAAAAAATTATTGTATCCAAGATTACAAGTAAAGAAGAACAACAAGTGATTGACAATAGAATATGTGTATGTTAATTGGATCTAACCAAAACCATTATCACTATCTTAATCTTAATCCCTTAGCATGTTAACAAATAATAGCCAGTGTGTACTGTATTTTCAGACCATTGGCCAAAAAAACCACAAATGTCAAAAATGCTATTTTTAGTTCTCTTTTTAAAAATACCAGCGAAATAGAACTTTTCAGACACACAGACATACTCATGGATCAAATTTCACATACAAATAAAGAAAATTATAGAATTGATTCATGATTTTATTGTAATTTTCTTTTTTTTCTAAAAAATGTTCAAATGAACACTTGAAGTGGGGATGTTATTCTCTGATAAACATCATGTTGTCCATAACTAGATGTGTGTTTTGTTTACAGTATTTCCCATCAGACGGTTTCACAGGAGATGTTTATCTTCGAGATGTTGACTATTACACAGAGTATGACAAGATAGATGATTTATATGATGAACTAGAAAACAATGACTATATACTGACTGTTGATAGTTGGTTTGAAGATTTCAGGGTATGGATGAAGAACAACAAGGATAGTGATCCTAATATGGGACCTGGTAAGTAAGGATATTAATCATGAGAACTAGGTCATATTATGCACTTATTACCTGGCTATGAAGGCAGTAGTAGATTGTCTATTACCATCAGGGCTGTTATGCAACAACTGTTTTCTTAGGGAAATAGTTGCTACATAACAGCACTAGTGCCTGAATAAGGACAAGTGATTTATAACACATCACATTTTTATAACACATCACATTCTCGGGCACATATTCTTTCTATAGGCAAAACAAATCCTTAATAAGACTTCCATGCTACATGAATAGTGCCCTTGGAAAAATGGAATACGAATAGTGTCACTATATGCAAATCAGGGTCACCATTGGTCAATATCATGTGATATGATCTGAGACAATTGCTAAACACAAAGTATTTTATAAAAACTAAATATACACCAGTGTTCTGTCTTCTGTGAAGTTCAATGTCCATATTCAGAAATGAAGAATATGTTGTCTCATCGGTTAGTTCTGAAAAATATTGTAGGTTCTTCCTCGGAGTCATGAATATTCATGATGTTCTCCTACATATACGGTACATGTTTGGTGACTCCCAATGTGCATTCAATGCCTATTGCAAGGACTGACTGAAACAGATCAAATAGTAGGTTTTTATTGGCAACCATATGTAATATGTGATGTAAATATTAAAATCATGAAATGACTACTCAGAATTCATAGCTTGCAAAAATACCTTTATTTCCTGAAGCTTTTAACATGAACTGCAACTTGGAAATGAACTGGTTAAACTGTTGATGTTACTTTATTTCAAAAGGACCAGAAGCAATCTTACATATGCAAAGTTTGGAGACATTTTGAGAACATTGATTTTCAGTGAAATTTTTCCCAATTGTTCTCCCTTAAAATGGAGAGGTCATTGACTTTAGAAGGTGTCAAATGGGGTTCTGTGTACAAACACTGATAGGTGTTTTATTTTTACAGATAATATACCAACTACAGAGACTGTCTTTTATACTTGGGCTGTAGAGTTTTTATCACAGACAAATGAAGGTAGAAGACATTCAGATGATGTCAAAATGTCAGGGGGAAATATCACTGTAAGTAAAATATTGTCATTTGTTTTTTGTGCTGAAGTCAGCAGATTGTTGTGTTAATGTTTGATGTATTATGCTAGATTTTGATAGTACTATGTTATGTTTAGTTTTGCTTGTTATTGATTTATGATTATACAAATATGATTTTCTACCTCTCCAGTCAGAATTTAGTACAAAAACTACTTGAATCTACTACTAGTTTTGCATGATGAGTGAACTTTTTTAAGAAGTTTGAATTAAATTGAATGTCCAGGGCTGATGATTAAGGAAATATAACTGTATACTTTTACACTTGGTACGGATGTTATAAACAATTGTGGCAACAAGGGAAAATGTTTCTTGATGTTACGAGTTATATTTTCTATAATTTATAATTTATGTCTTAATATTAGAGATTTGTTTGATATAGTATTCCAGGTTAAATTTCCAGTTTATTACTTTGGGAGATTCATCAGAGAAGATTGCTGCCAAAGAAAGCCTTTATAAGCTTATTGATGATATTGGGTTTTCATCAGATGAAGCTGCATTTGCGTACGCTGATGTCTTTCCTAATTGGGATGCTGATAAGGTATAAACATTTTACCACGAGTCAAAATCATTTCCTGTACAGTAACAAACTTTTTATATATTTCTTCAGTTTTTTACACATTATTGAGTTACAAACATTGACTTAGGTCTGTGGTGTACATGGTAAAAAAACATAATAAAGTTGACTTATTCATTAAAATGCCAAAATAATTTTTCATCCATATGCCCACTTGAAACAATAATTTTTTAAACACATCAAGTGCCTGTAATAATTAAATAATTATGTTTAATTTTGTTTTCATGTTTTGATATAACAGGTAATTAAGGAGGAATTATACCGTAATTTAGGTCTAGCTATGGCTGCTGTCTTCTTGGTGACTTTGATATTAATTGCCAATCTGTGGACTGCACTACTGGTATTCCTATGTGTCATTGTTTCATTGGTAAGTAAGAATCATAGTGATTGGTTGGAGTTCAAAGGTCATTAGTCACATGATAATACAAACAATGAATATTCATGTTTATTAACCATTACTATTCTCTGGGCAATGAGTCATGTACAAGCCAACATTAGAATAGACCATACAAAGAAAGGTCATGTTGTTCAGCCTTGTCATCTTTCTCAAATCATGTGAAGACTAAGCTGATGTTTTCAATAGCATGTATGACAATTGTTTTATCTTGATATACATGTAAACTTATAATCATTAGAAATGGTGTCAAAGAGGATTTTAGCCAAACGAGCTCATGTAACTTTTATGAGAATAATTAAGATTTGTATGGTCAGATAGATGTCAGTTCTTGTTACCTGAAAAAGAATTTTACCACCTATGCATATGATATAAAGATTAAACTATTATGTAATTTCTTGGTTGACAACTTGATTTTGGCTCCACATACTACAAATGCATTACTTTTATAGGCACAAATGAAAATAAGTCGGCCATATTGCCCTATTTTGACTCTGTAGCATGAGGTAGAATTCTACAATAGATAATATACAGGTGTTCATCTTTTTTTTAATGACGTAATCTTCCATTATAACAATAACCCAGTGGAAATACTACCAAAACATTCTGAGTACCCCTCCTGTAACATGGATGAACATCAAATGCATTTATTTTACTGTGTAGGAAACTATTCATTTTTAAAGGTGAAAATGAAATGTTTTGAAAGATATGTGTTCAGAACAATATTTTCAAATTCTAAAATTGTGATTGAATTTTGATTGGTAGGTGGACGTAGTGGGAATGATGTATTTCTGGGGATTAACTATAGATACAGTGACAACCATTAATCTAATCCTGGCTGTTGGATTAACAGTGGATTATTCAGCTCATATTGGACACACTTTTATGACAATAGTTGGTGACAGAAACCGTAAGTCTTTCTTGTGCAATCTGTTATTTCAAGCCAAATGTCCAAATGTGATAGCAATAAGACATAAATCATGTGTTAGTAAATTTGAATTTTACTCAAGTTAGTATTTTGTAATGTGTATTTGTATGTGTGTGCATACATGTATGCCATGTATTTATGCACATACGTATGTACATAACATGTACGCATGCATGCACACTTATATTCATTCATGTACGTGTGCGGCATGTGTGCGCGTATGTATTTATGCACATACGTACATACATAACATGCACGCATGCATGCACACTTATATTCATGCATGTATGTATGTATGTATGTATGTGTATGTATGTGTAAGTATGTATGTATGTATGTATGTGTGTGTGTGTATGTATGTATGTATGTATGTATGTATGTATGTATGTATGTATGTATGTATGTGTGTGTATGTATGTGTGTGTGTATGTGTGTGTGTGTATGTATGTATGTATGTATGTATGTATGTATGTATGTAAACTATGTATGTATGTTAATATGCATAATGATTTTCATTTGAATCATTTATTAGATGATTTCTTGTACATTCAGCCATAATATCATTTGATGTAATTGTTCTCACATTACAGGTCGTGCTAAATATACATTAGGTGAGATAGGACCTGCAGTGTTCAATGGTGGAGTTAGTACATTCTTAGCCTTTGTACTTCTTATAGCATCCAACTCTTATATATTCAAAACTTTCTTCAAGGTGAGTATAAAGTACTGTGAGATTTTATTTATGTATTCTTTGGTTGTTGGGTACATCAAGCTATAAAATACAGCCCATTTCAAGGTATCATTCACTGGCTTTGTGTGATACAACCATGCATACACAACTTACACCAAAAAGAAAATGCATATAGTACACTTTCAATTAACAAGATTAAATTATACAGTTTCTTGCAACAGTTTGTCTGAATGAAATGAACTAAGTGCCACCATGCAGATATCAAATGTTGATGTCAAAACATTTAATGCATGTGTGTCTAGTTGTTGTATGTTTAAAATGCTTTATTTCATAATAGACCAAATGTAGTAAGAAGTTGCCATCTTGCTGTCTTACTATCCTTAGTGTACAAGATACAGTTTCTTATTGGTTTCTGTGTGGTTGTATAATGGAGTTTAATAGTAAACAGTAACTTGAAACAGGCGGTACACATTTTCAAACTACATGTAGGCAGTAACTGACATCTTAAACATTAATGAAAAGTTTAATCCATGTGCACCAGATTAATTATAACCTTCACAACACTTTACATACAACTGTGAATTTTCATTTTTTCCTGACATTAATTTCTATTAAATTAATTTTCACTGGACCAGTAATATGATATCACACACTGTATTCAAACATTGGAGTTTAAAGACATTATAAATAGCATGAATTATTACCAGTCAGAAAGTAATTAAGTTAGGTTAAAAAAGAGGAAAAAATTATGTAAAAATATATCCTGAATTAAACTTGGATGTGTTTACTTTTTATAGATATTTTTCCTTGTGGTACTATTTGGTCTTTTCCACGGCTTAATGGTTTTACCGGTACTACTAAGTTGGATTGGTCCATCACCTTACATGTCAGCAGAAGAAAGAGGAACAAAGGAGGATGATGCCATTGCCTTGGAGACAAGCAAGAATGGTGCTGCCAAGACCATGGATGGATATGACAATCCCATCATTATCCCAAGACCAAACCATGTTATTGTTGCCAACGGTGATGAGGTACTAGTCATGAACAGTGATGGAACACAGGTACAGTCTGTTGCCACAGCAACAATGGACAATGATGATGCTGAGGTTCACAGAGAGATAAATATTGATGATGCAAGTAATGACACTGTTGATGAGAAACTTTATGAGACAGTTGATGAGAAAATCCCAGAAAATATTGATGATGCACAAGATGATAGTGATGATGAAATATTTATCTAGTAACTTGTTCTTTTCATCTATAAAGCAAGATTGCACTATAAACTATTTTTTTTGCTTGCAGTCTGTTTTACTGTCTCTTTGGAACTCTGCCATGCTTGCGATTATCTTCAAGCCACTGTGCCTAGCATGTTTGAACTCTAGCATCAAATAAATTATTATGTACACCCACCTACAATGCAAACTAACATCAAAATTGACCCAATATTGCAACAGCAGTTATCAAATAAGAAATCTTATTCAAACAGGTATAAGGATCCCAAAAGAAATTGGACATTTCTTTTGAAAAAATGATTTAACCATGATGCCTAACAGAATCCATCATATCTGAGAATATTACTATTTTCATGGATAATTATATCAGTATATTTGACATAAAGAAATATTGGGAATAACTGTTTTTATCACCATTGTGATATTATATACAAATTTCACCGACAGTGGATTTTTAATTTATAAAATAAATTTTTTATTATAGCTTCCTACTTGAAAAATCAATGTGAAACAATATATGCAAAGTCCTTCTTTATACTCAATAAATTGCAAAATATTATTTTAAACTGTTGTTATTGTACATTAAAGTTTTTAAACATTTTTTTAAAGCTTTTTGCAATGTATTGTGTTTCAACCACAGACTTGGTCAATGTTGTTTCATAGTGATTTTTCAAGTAGGATACCATCATAAAATTGTTATATAAACTAAAATTCCAAAATAAATACCTTAATCTCATCCATTTGGTCATTTTAATATTCTTAAATAGAAGCTATATATTTAAAAAATCTTCAGAATAACATGTATAGGTTTTTTTGTGTTCATCACAATTTCTAAATTATTATATTATGTTTACTAAAACTGTAGATGGGTAGGTGATATGTAAAGTGAGTAAAATATATGTAATATATCTTTTAATGATTAAATTAACTGACAGAACAAAGTGATATTTACAAAGTGCAAAGTATTATGGGCTGTATAAAAACGGGATCTGAGATTTGTCTGATAAATAGTATAACTGTTTTACAGAATGGGTCATGTCAGCTAAAAGACTTTACAAATATAAGCAAAATGAAATTATTCTTCGTACCCACCTCATATTTACGAGTATAGTAGTCATAATTTCTGAATTATACCTTTTCAAAATTTTCAAGTATAAATGGTAGAATACTATCACTGGTATTTAGGATATTTAGGCGTTTTTGCATTCTGTCACTTTTCTATTTAGGTGTGTGAGTATTATGGATAATATCAACCCTAACAATAAGGAAAATCATTGACATTTTGAGTAAAAATCACTTTTCTATGTTCTAGTTTTCAAAGACATAAAACATAATTGATTTTGATATTGAAAGTAGCAATACCTCCTTTCAAAGTTTCTTGAAAGAGTAAATTTTCCAATACCACTAAATGAAAAGTTAGCAAAAGTTTGACAGTGATGAGTAAAGTCACATACTAAGTAATCACAAAACTTCAGGGAACTTATACTAGAAAGTATAGCAAGATGATATGATGAGATATTTTACAGTTATAAACATGAACTGAAGTCAACAGTAATCACTTCATGTAGTCATCAACAAGGTAACAGTCACATTATTGACACATAGACATGAAAAAAGTAACTGTGTTGTTTATCACTAAATGTTAATTATGTCAATGAGATCCGTACTACGTCACCTATGTCATCATTTTGTACAAATCACAGTTTTGTGTGTTTACAGGTATTCATTTCTCACTTTAAAGTTACTGATGATGAACTTTATTGCATGCCCAACTCAATGTATTGCCAGTCAATTAGTCTCATTTATTGACAAGTAGTTGTTGTGAAGTATCCTACACTGTATCCTGTACACCTTGCCTCTGATTTCACAATCATTCATTTCTCCCCCTGAGGCCACATCTTTCCAAGTTGTATACAGTATGTTAGAACATAACCATTCAAGAAAATTGTTTGGGGCATGCTAACATATACAATTTTAAAAGCTTGACTTCACCGGGAGAGGGGATTGATAGTGGAATTGAAACCCCTTGATTATTCAATACGTGCAGGCCATATGGTTGTTACAAAATTTATGGCTTCCATATGATCAGCTTTCACATGTATTACAGGCAAGGTTTAGTTTTAGGTCTCATGTTTGACATTAATTATTGGTAAGATACACTGTTTGACTCATTTCCGATGTGTGATTCACATGTTTTTAGTTTTTTTGGATGCTATTTACAAAAACAATTCAACAACGTACCTAAAAAAAAATCAGACAATCTTTTGTTTTGAAAAAGCTTGAAGAGTTGTTCCCACATTTGATAAGTAATTTATAATTTGCTTGTATGTTGTCATTTTTCATGTCATTAGCATCCTAATCCTAAAGTTCAGTGTGGCCCCCAAAAAAGAAAAGAACTGTATCTGGTCAGCACACACATCACTATAAATACCCTCATGTCAGTCTTTTTTTTCATGTTTGTCCAGCCCATGCAGTCTGCAGATCTAAGATGAAACACAAAAATAACCCTCCTTACTTCAGTGAAGACAATCACAGAGTCAATCACGAACAAGCAAATGACATCTGCCCCACAAACACAAAAAGTACTAAGTAAAAAGAACAGTAACTGCCACAAATAGTAGATTGAGTGACATGTTTGTTGAGAATATTAAAAAAGAAGAAAAAGAAATGAATAAATGAATAAATAAATCATGTCACACCACTTTAGACAAAATGTCATGACCAGAAACAATTCTTTTTTCTTTTTTTTTGGCCTTAGAGACATTTTCTTGCCATCCTGTCATATTGCACTTCACAATCATTTGATACATGCTACTTTTTATTTTATTTTTTTTACTGATTATTTTTGTTTGTCATTGAGTCTGAGATGTGGATGCCTACCTACTGGCTAAATTTCCTCAATGTTGATGTATATATTTTCAAGTTTTTATATTTACAGATGTATATATTTATACTTTGTTACTGTTCAGACACAAATTGAGGGGAAGAAGGGTGTGGTGTAATATATTTTGTGGTCACGTGAAAGATACTAAATATAATGACGTGCTTACTTTATCACCGAGATGTTCAATTTGACAATTATTCATTGACAACATTTTTAGGCACAAATATATATGTTAAAATTGTAAAACTTCAAGCAATAATATGAAAGTAAATTGGGCTTTTCTTTTTAAATTTTTAAAATCTGCTTTGTCATTGACAAAGATGTATCATTTAGATTGTTCACCAAAATGGTTTCCCTCTTTTAAATCTGTTTTCATACATATCTGTTACAATTAAAAATTAATAAAATTATAATCCACAGCCCTGCATGGTCTAAAGTTTTCTGTGAAACCATGAAAAGAAAGGGCCAGTCTCCTTAGAATGTAAAAGTTCTATAACTTGTATATATCATGTTTCAACCCAGTGTTTAGGTTATGAATATGTAAATGTGAAACTCAATGTAAATCAAACCAATGCTCCGAATAATTCATGTTTACCTCAAAACACAGACACTATCAAAAGTGGAAAATAGTAAAATTATTTTAAAAAATACTCTTTCAGTCGTTTCAGTCGTTTGAAATATAACATTGGGGTAATTGTAGTAGGTATAACATCCATCTGACTATGACTCATTCAAAATCATGTAATGGAAAAAAGAATAGAAATTAATATATGTCTGACATTTGTAGAACTGAATGAATAAATAAAGCTTTGACAATCTCATAACTATTGGCTTTCACCTCACTGCCTAGCTTGTAAGCATTTTATGTCTCCCTAGCTTGCTGAGTGTGCACAATCATACACTTCATCATGCATGCAGTGCAGATCAGACTCCCTAAGCTAAGGATACCCATCCAACAACAATCAAAGCAACCAGAATTTATAGCTGTTTATACAGTGATAAATGTATGGTTCTCATTGTATAATTTCACAGACATGGAATATGATCCTAACACCTGTGATTTGGACAATGTGGAAAGCTACTGTCCAAAAATTCAGAATCCGTCTTTCCACAGGTCCCATAACCTAAATATGTAATTAGAAGTTTAGAATTGGTTTATTACAGGATGAAGCCAAACAAGTGGGGTTTCACAACAGACAATGTTGTTATACCCGACTTGCTGGCAACCTCTTCATTAAGTTGGGTTTGTAGCAATTGCATGGCTAATGGGTGAAAACTGTCATAATTACCATTTATTTTTGTAATGTGGCAGTAAAAGCTAAAAATGCCATTATACCTAAGATAATAAGTGATTTGTTGTAAAGGAACCTATTACCTTGAAAATTACAGAAAAATTGGACTACAAAACAAGAATGTACAGTTTGGATGCCGATATTTGTGTTTTTGTTTAAAAAGTTTGTATCCTAAAATGAATAACAACAATGGTTAAAGTTTGGTTGTTTGTTTGCTTGTTTGTTTGTTTGTTGCCATGATCTCATTAAAAAGGTGTTAAGTTTTTTTCTTACCATTGATAAAAGAACTTAATAAGAACATAACAATATACAGCACAGATACAGCACTCTTTCGGTTACTTTTCACTCGATACAACCACACAGAAACTAATAAGAAACTGCACATAGCCATATTGAATGAATACAGTTTCTTGCTACTCTTAATCTTAAAGAAATGAACTAAACATGGCACCATTCAGACATCAAATGCTGACACCAAAACATTGGCACCCACGTGTCTGCTCTTAGTTGCAGTATGTTAAATGGTTTATTACATTCACCCTAATGTTTAAGAAACTGTGATATTTCTATTTCTTGCCAGTGAACAGTAACCTGCAACATATTGTAAGTGTGTATGGTTCTTGCAGTGACTTGCACACAGTCATACACCAACCTGTTATGTGCAGTGTTTATTTATTGTACAATATTGCTCTACAATTGCTAAGAAGATCAAATTGATTTTTTTAGCACAACTGAACTGATAAGGTTCAGTAGTGCTACAGGCATGGTGTAGTGTCTGTCCATCTGTCTGTCTGTGTGTTTGTTTGTGTGTGAGTGTGTGTGTGTGTGTGTGTGTGTGTGACTTAAACTCAAAAACCGCCAGACTGATTGCCTTGGTATTTTGGGGGGACATTACTTATGGTGTCTAGTTGGGAAATAGTTCAAAGCAAAATGATCTCATCACAGGTGTGTGATTTGGGTCAAAAATGTTATTTAGGGGTAAAAAACTTAAACTCAAAAATTACTGGCAGATTGGTCTGAAATTTGGTGGAAACGTTCTTATGGATGTGTAGATTAAGATTTGTTCATGACATGATTCCATCAATAATATGCAAATTAGGGCTAAAAATGTGTCTTCGTCAAAAATCTATATTTATAAAATTACCAAGCTCATTTTGCTGAAATCTAATGGGGATGCATTTGGGGGTGTATAGATGAAGAAATATTAAGCATATAATGATCTCATTAGCAATATGCAAATTAGGTGTAAAAATGTGAATTTTGGGTAAAAACTAAAGACCATGCCCATAGCAACAACCATATGATGATGTATATCGCAAAGATAACATCAGGGATTCATAGACAAGTGAATGAACATTAAAAAAATATATGCAAAAACATCTAGCAACATAACCATGCCCATAGCTACAGCAAAATGATTATGTATATTGCAAAGATATCCACAGGGTTGGATAGGCAACTGGATAATCATTCAGCAAATGAACACCTTTACTTGTGGATAAACAATATTAAAAACTGTAGTTGTGCTACAACGCCATTGGCGCTATTTTTTAAAACCTGCTTGGCAACCATATATATATACATACACATGCTTTATCATTTATTATATTATGAGCAACAGCTATCTATATTTACCAAAGACTCCTGGAGTTTTACAAATCATTATTTCTGTTTCCATAGTAACAATTTCCAGACATTCTATTCACATTTCAATATTTGATACAGGCAAACAAACAAACAAATAAAGTAAACAAACTTTGAATTGTTTCTTTAAATTTACAGACAGTTATAGAGAGTCAACCAGCAAGTCGTACTTCATCTCCTGTGAAACAAACTCAGAAAAGGAAATCAAGTGACATCCCAATGTACGGAAGACCTGAAATTCCACCTCCAGATTATGACATTCCCCCTCAAGGTCAAAAGTCAAGGAGGTCATCAGGTTCAGAATCACCAGCAAAGGCACAAAACAGTTTTCAGGCAACAGCTGACGTACCCAATGTGGATGTATGATGCTAGGTGTATATTTGTGCATGAATCAATGTGCCAAAATTTGAATGTATGATGAGTGATGGCATTCAGTCTTAGTGATCTCAGCACAACCATATACCTATATACCTACTATGTTGTCAAAGCAAATTATGGTTTTCAACTTTGCTAACTGGCGTGTTCATACTACTAAACTACTACTACTAATGATGAAGATGATTTATAGAGCACTTAATCTCTGCAAGCAGAGCTTGAGGTGCAGAGGGAAATGCAAAAGCAAATTACTGTATGGTAAGAGGGAAAGTTGATTCACAGACACTGGATACTAGGAGATTGGGAGAAGGCCGACACTAATGTTTAAAGAGATAGGTCTTGAGAGAATGGCAGAAGAATGTATGAGACTTGGGAGTGGTGGAGATCAAAAGGAAGATTATTCCATGATGTAGAGCCAATGTGAGAGAAAGAGTGGAGTGATTTTTTTATCATAAACCACAGCCTCTTTTACAACACCATCCAAGACACACTTGATTTTTCAAAGTTGTATGCGAGAATGGCCAGTAAAGAATTTCTACAATATGATGGACACAAGAATTAACATCATTCATAACAGTATACTTAGGAAGAGTTGGCAATTATCAGTGCAGCATTTTAAGTGATAATAGACAAAAGGCCCAGGACAAAGGAAACATTTACAGTTTAAAGAATGATAACTTGTAACATTTCGACACATGTGATTTAAGAATGATGACTTGTAACATTTTGGCACATGATTTAAGAATGATAACTTGTAACATTTTGATGGGGGGGGGGGGGGCTTACTCCCCATATTTGAGTGTATGTATATGAGCTGCCCTTTGGGGTGCATTTTCCATAGCCCTTTGGTCTAAAATGTTGTTTTTTTGAGCTGAAGAGTCCAAAACGGGGTACACTTTGCATTATTTTTTTGTTTTGCTATAGTCTAAAATGTGGTCCATTGTCATTTACTAAATCATAACTGCCATATAAATTGTTCCAAAATGTTGCCTCCTAAGGAAAATGTTTTTAGGTCTAAACTTTCATCTTTTAAAAACCTGTAATGGTCTAAAATGGGGTATTGTTTTTTTGGTCAAACTGGGTCTAAAATGGGCCTGGGGTTTCAAGCACTGGCCACACAACCCTACCAGAGCTGGCCACTAGTACCGCCCCCGGCTCCGGGGGCCACACACCCCTACCAGAGCTGGCCACTGGTACCGCCCCCCCGGGGGCCACACACCCCTACCAGAGCTGGCCACTGGTACCGCCCCCGGGGGCCACACACCCCTACAAGAGCTGGCCACTGGTACCGCCCACGGGCATTTTGACACATGATTTAAGAATGATATCTTGAAACATTTCAGCACATATGATTTTAGAAGTATGGCTCAATTTAGCTATTTACAACATGGAACTTGTACAAAATCTAATCAGCTCTTGTGGTAACTGTAAGAAAGGCGTGTACCAAATTTTGCGACATTCAGCCGAGTTGTTTGGTTATCATGAATACAGCAGGACAGACAGACATGCAGACAGACACAGAGACAGAATCCAACCATCCCACCACATTACCTCTCAATTCTTATGAGCGTGTAGTAAGATGACATAATCAAAGAGTTTCCTCTCTGATGACAAGTAGTCTTTCCTGCCATGTCGTGTGTATTGTAAAGTGCGCCCTCATGGGCAGGTTTAGTAAAAAATAAAATACTATGCTAATGTTATCATGTACACATTCCATGAGTAACATGAATGCTATCGAAACTCATTGTAAAGTTATATTTTGAGTCATGAGTAATGATATCCAAGCATTTAGGGACATTCTTAGTCTTTTGCATTAATATATTGTGTAAATAATACATATGGAAAACATACTGATACATGAAATATAATGCAAGCATAACATTTACATGTTATGGCATATGTTTGTAAATATTGTGATGAAAAAGATTTTGAAAAAAACAACATATTTTTGATAATATGTTACAGTGGTATTTTTTAAAATATGGAAATTATTTATCATCTTTTAAAGTTCTCTATATGAAGTGTATTTTTACGAGAGATTTCTACAAAATTTAATGTAAGCTTGTACAAAATTGTACAAATTACAAAGGTCATCGTCGTAAACTACAGCCTCTTTTACGGCACCGTCCAAAACACACCGTCAAAAGGAATAACAGCTCTGGTTTGCGAGAATGACAAAGATAGGCTACAGGGGACAGTTTGATTGAATATATGAGAATTATTGGAAAAAAATGAACATCATTTTGATATTTTAATAATTTTTAGCTGCATGTACATCTTATATTTTCATGTAATGTAGATGTTTAACATTGTAATGATGATATGATAATAGACGTTTAACACTGTACTGATGATATGATAATAGACGTTTAACACTGTACTGATGATATGATAATAGACGTTTAACACTGTCATGATGATATGATAATAGACATTTAACACTGTATTGATGATATGATAATAGACGTTTAACACTGTATTGATGGTATGATAATAGACGTTTAACACTGTCATGATGATATGATAATAGACGTTTAACACTGTATTGATGATATGATAATAGACATTTAACACTGTATTGATGATATGATAATAGACATTTAACACTGTAATGATGATATGATAATAGACGTTTAACACTGTTTTCATGATATGATAATAGACGTTTAACACTATTGATGGTATGATAATAGACATTTAACACTGTAATGATGATATGATAATAGACGTTTAACACTGTTTTCATGATATGATAATAGACGTTTAACACTATTGATGGTATGATAATATACATTTAACACTGTAATGATGGTATGATAATAGACGTTTAACACTATTGATGATATGATAATAGACGTTTAACACTGTATTGATGATATGATAATAGACATTTAACACTGTATTTGTGGACCGAATACATCATATTTGTGGACCAAATACATCATTATATTTTGAAAATATGATAGTTTATACGCACATAACATTTACATTTCCTTGGTAACTTGACGTAACATTCTCAAGTGTATGTTTCAGGTTTCTATTGTGCTAACTTGACATAACATTCTCAAGTGTATGTTTCAGGTTTCTATTGTGCAAACTTGACGTAACATTCTCAAGTATATGTTTCAGGTTTTTATTGTGATAACTTGACGTAACATTATCAAGTGTATGTTTCAGTTTCTATTGTGCTAACTTGACGTAACATTCTCAAGTGTATGTTTCAGGTTTCTATTGTGGTAACTTGATGTAACATTCTCAAGTGTATGTTCCAGGTTTTTATTGTGGTAATAAAAAAGAGTATTAAAGCTGATTGTTTATTATTTATTTCAACGATTCAAAAAGTCAAGACGAGTGTAACATATTAAAGACAGACTTTGCGATCATGATCATGCATAGATCTGGTGAGGTCTACAGAAATAATAAAGTTTCATCCGATAAAGTAAATTATTCGGTCTATTGAATATAAACAGTAGCCATGTACAAAAGATGACCATGACAAAATCTTCTTTGCTTGACTTGACTGAACCAAAGTCCAGTAGTGCTATAGTTCTATAGGCATTGTGCAGTGTCTGCCTGTCTGTGTGTATGTATGTATGTATGTATGTGTGTGTGTGACTGAGAGAGTCAAGCCAGAGCTGGGCAGAGACAGACAAGCAGGTAGATGGGAGTACACATAATTATGTATAAAGTGTTAGACCGACCGACAGGCAGGAGAACACATAGGTATACAGTGAGAGAGAGAGAGGGACAGACAGACAGAGTGACGGACAAACAGAGATAAAGAGACACAGACAGGCAGGCAGAAAAATGCAAGCAGGCAGGAGTACATATAGGTATACAATGTGTGTGTGTGTATGTATGTATGAGAGAGCAAGAGACAGAGAGGCAGGCAGGTAGGCAGATGTGAGTACACATATGCAGTGTATGAGACAGACAGACATGCGGGAGTACGTATGCACATAGGTATAGAGTGAGAGAGATGCAGCAGTATGTACACAAATGTGTATACAGAGAGAGAATGAGATGAGATGAGATGAGAAAAAGATAGTATTAACGGGACAGACAATGAGGACACGCAGACCAACATAGAGATAGGGCATAAGGGAGAGAGAAACTTGGTATTACATTATTAATCAGAAGCTCATTATTCCTCAAAAAACAATAACGTGTATACCAATTAGGTAATTGAGTGAAAGGAGAAACATGAGTGATTATATAACTGCTACAACATGTAAACAATTACATCTTATTGTTTAACAAATTGACAAAATCAGCTGTGAAAGTACAATACTTACCTGCATATTGCTGAAAATATTCACTACAACAACTGTCTCCTACAAAGCAGCTTTTCTCACACTACAGTCGTGGTATGTAATCATTGTTTTATATAGACCACAAAACAATTCACAACTAGGAAGACCTATTAAAATGAAAATCAGTTAATTGCTAAAGTCAATTACTTTAAGCTTATATTTCATCTATAAAGTAATGTAGGGGGGGGGGGGTCACTATAAACAAACTCTAGTAATATCTTTTGAAGAAGGATCAACGATAGAGGCCTGTAGTTCTAAATATGCCACATGTAGGTGATCCGTGATCAGCACCCCTCAACATCATTCACATTGGTCTAGTACACCAATATCATACTAGAAACTAAAGCAAGAAATGCGAATGTGATTTTTAGAGGAACAAACTATCATATTGAGAGAGGTTTGTAATTTTTCATTTTCATAAGGGGGCCTTCAGTAATTACAAGGGAGAAGGCCGGGTGAATTGGGAGGGGGGTCACTTTTTACAAATCAGTTACTGGGAGGGCCAATGGGATAAGGGGAGGGTCATATTTTACTCTGTCTAATTGTGCATTTTATGGGGAATTTGGTATCCCACTGCTGTCTCATCAGTTTGGACTAGGGTTAGGGTTAGGGTTAGGGTGTATCGTAATATCAGACCATGTCAATCAAATCACTGCTGACACCCATGTGGTGAATTAATTGTCAGGTGTTATGTGACGAGAGAAGTCACAGTGGGTTTTGCAGATGAAAAACAAGAACAGTTGGGCATATACATGATATCAAAGATCCGGACAATATCAACAGTGTGCCTGTCTAGTGCTTGGGAGTTACACTGCAGTGAATTCACTCCAGTGGTAGTAATTGGGAAATCACCAATATCTTTATAACTTTCAACAGTGGTGGCAGCAGTGGGATTAAATCCTTTAAACCATTGATTCTGGGACTAGTGTCCTTTCCATGTCTGACACTGACAGCATTTAACAGATGTCTTTGAAATATTTTAAGGGGGGGGGGGGGGGTTATGTTCTTGAGAAAGGAAATTGAGGGAGGTTCATTTTTTATCATGACAGAATCGAGGGGGGTCATATTTTAAACAACAACCATAGCCCCCCCCCCCCCCCCCCCCCCGTAATTACTGAAGGCTCCTAAATCAATATATTTGACATGAAATTTCATATGTACCCCCATTTGAACATATAAAAATTGATAAAGGAGGATTATAAACTTACCACTATCAAACAGTCTATTATGAAATCCTATGGCGTTAATTATATAATGATCAGAAGTGAATTGTATCCATACAGATGTACCATCAGAAAGGTAATCCTTGGGAAGTGAAATACCAGAATGTGCGCAAATCACACTCTGGTATTCTGACTGGCATCTTTACCATTTCCAGCATAGTAGAAGTCAAAACCAAATTCAGTATTGAGTCAAATCCCAGTGATGTACGTACTCCAATCCTACTACTTTCCTCCAAATAGATGATTCACTCACGCTTGGCATTATCCAGAAAATTATTTGGATAACTAAGTGACGTCACATCAACTTATCCACCAGTTGGAATGTACAGAATTTCGTGGCATGAACCTACAATAAATAAAATATCCACAACTTAGTCACCAAATTATTTAGTTATGATTATGAATAATCAAAGGATGTGTAAATTAATGTAATTATGCTGAATTTACATTGATTTTAACCAGTTCATTTTTATATCATTCACAGGAGAAGTATACAACCTGTGAAAAACAACAACACTAGTGCGTTTGTTTGCTCGTGGTAAGAAAGAACGAGATAAGTTTCATGCAAAGACATCCAATGTAATGAAGGATGCCACTCTAACATAAATGGAATAAAAGCAATTCCAATGCTTTGAAAAGGAGTGACAACATTTACTAGGTGAAAACAGTGGAATGACACCCTCTACTACATGTACATTTAGTAAGTTGAATGACACCGTCTACACTATTAAACAAGTGGAATGACAGCCACCACTCTATAATAAAAGTGGAATAACAGCTATTCTAATGCTTTGAAAAACACTGACAACATTCACTGTGTGAAAATAGTGGAATGAAACCCTTTTCTACATTTAGTAAGTTGTACTCTACACTATTAAAACAGTGGAGTGACAGCAACCACTCTAAAACCAGGGTCGTAGCCTGGCCAAATTGCCAAGGCGGGCAGCACTTCGTCTTGGTGCAATCATACATTTAAAATTTAGAAAGGTGCTAATTTACATAAATTTGCATTCAATTTACATAATATCTATTTTAGCATACAAAATTGAATTATATCATATGTAAGGCCAGAAAAAAATGCTGGTCAACGGGTAACCTAACCCATCACATTGGGTAGGTTGGTCGATTTCATTTTTTCACAATGTTTATAATACAAACCATATATAACGTTAGCAAAATACTTCAGGTCGAGTTTAGATAGAACTTATTCAGTCATCTTGATACTATCTCTTGCAATTTGTCTGCATAGCTACAGTTAGGAAATTAATGTACACAACTTAAGGTTAAACAAATAGTGTTGTTCCTCTTACTCTCTCTTCTTAAAAAATGTTAAATGAAACTCAAGCATTATTTTAGCCATCCCCTCTGATATTAAAATCATATGGTACAATGATGCATAAGAGATAGCCAACTACAATTATACTCCAAACGAGATTACTTTACACAGGATGTGGATTTCACATTCATAAGGAGATGTCTCTAATTAGCTCTAACCTATACAGGGAGGTACTTAACCAGACACCTTCCATCTTGTTTTTGGAGAAAGGGCCAATTATCACCTTGATTGCTACTGATTGCAAGGAGACAACTCCAAGGATGAAAAAAAATTGAAAAAAAGACAGTGTAGGAGGCCATTTAGAGGCATAAAATATCAAACCATAGACATAATTTAAGTCTTACAATGCTTGAATATGGTAATAAAATACCAGAATTGAAACAATTATGCTATGTATTACATATTATCTGGAAATCTATTTTGTTGTTAGTCTATCAGCTAGCCCTCGGATGTTCTTCCGATAAAATACGACACACAGCCGAACAACGCTATCGAGGATGGATTCGGGCAGGCCCTCACATGAGAACTTCGTTCGCTTATAGTTATAGCATCGAAAGAAAGCCTTTTGATGGCCCAATGACTGCTCAGCCCACTATAATGGTCATAAACTTTTGTTCAATTCGTTTTAGAGCACATTGGATATGCAACAGCTTAATTTAATCTCAATTCATGCTTGTATGCATCATCAGAGCCAAGTAATCACTGTATAAGATATTATATAATTTGGAATAGACTCAAATGTGTGTTGTTAAATGAACTATTGAAATACCCTTAATTTTGAAAAACAAATTCGAAGCCCGCATGAGAATATATTGCCCATCACCAGAAAAATATATGGGTACGTTGAACAGCTTTGTCATTTTTTTTTGGCCTAATGTCGTATCTTTCAAAGTAGTTGCCGAAAAGATATCACATTCAAAGTAAAAAAAATGGATGGTGCTTTCTCAAATAAGTAACACAACAAAATAATCATTTTCTTTACCCAACTCCTAAAACTTTTATGGCCGCGTTTATGTTGGAACCCAAGGTGAACTCAGTGGATTCTCCTTGTCATCATCATTATAATGGAAATGGAAGTTTGGATTTTGATGTCGAAGGTACAGCTCTGTTTACAAATTCAGGGCCATTCTTTCCATAGCAAATTGTCGCTTCAAAATGAATTGCGGAATAACGGTAGTGTCAGTGTGCAATGAGATAATTATATCAAACATTTTAACCAAATACAACGTCGAACACAACTATTGAAAGTGGATCTTCAAAGAGTGGATCTTAAACTGCGTACCTAGTTTAATAGTTTTTCAGGGCCACCAAATATTCCAAAAAGAGATCTGCCGTTTTATCAGTATGGAATGTTTTAATATAAGATCGAGCGCATCTTCGGGGTCACTGCACGCAGCATAGCAGGCGACCTCACGTCGCGTTGAACGACTTTTTCCGTCTTTTTTTGAGTTTCACTCGCTGACATTATAATTGCGACTTGCTATCTTCAAATGAAGGAGACTTCCAAGACTGTACTGTTACTCGAGGAAAATGCACAGTGCATGTGCGCACTTCTTTTAATTTGCTGCAAAAAGTTACAATTTTTAACTGGACACATTTTAGTCAAAGTTAAGCCAGTGAACAATAGAGATATTAGATACATATTAGCGAGGAGTCAGTGTACAGTCAATGGTGAACCATCAATTTAAATCGCTCTGTCGCGCATGCTAGGAATCGTAAATAACGATTTTAAAAACATTGCTATGTATTCAAAAATAGCTTTTTTTTCTTTCTTTTTTTTTCCCAAAATGTCCCCCCCGGCTACGGTACTGAAAACATACGTGAAATGACAGTAAATATAATGCTTTGAAAAACGATTAACACTTACTATCTTACTTACCCTTGACTTGAGTTGACTTTACTCTTTGCCTTTACACTTGACTTGAGTTGACTCTACTCTTTGACTTTACACTTGACGTGAGCTGAGTTGACGACTTTAACTTGATCAATTTATAAGCAAACATATGGATTCTGCGAGACTCATACGACATCTGAAAATATCCCTTCCTCTCGATTCAAACCGTTTCTAATGCCATACTGGTTGCATGAAATCCATTAATACATTTTTATTTTGTATGGTTGCACGAAATACATTCTCGATCAGTGCTGGACCGGGGAGCTGTCACGAAATACATTTAATACATTCTATGGTTGCACAAATGCATTTGATGGCGATGGCATAGCGCCAGTGGCCTAATGATACGAGAGCGAAAAATAAAATTCTTTCATTTGACTTTAGAATGTGCTTATTATATAAATAAGTCTTTGTGTCCCTATCTCCCACACCCCATCTGTATTTTGCCCCACTACTCCTACTATAACCTTGAATATATTTTCCCATGGAAACGTGTCTCCTAGCTATTTATTGACTCGACTCGACTCAACTTTACTCTTTACTTGGTGTGACTTACCTTTATTGGGATTTACCATTACTTGATTTGGCTTGACCTTGACCTACCTTTACTTGACATAGCTTGAGCTTGCCTTACCTTTAGTTGAGTCTTGACTTGACATTACTTGAATTACTTACCTTTGGTTGACTTGACTCTTGACCTGACCTGGCAATTTAGAGGGTGGACAAGGGGTATTTTTGGACTTTGTAATCGGACCATCTTATTTTTTGTTATTTGTAAAATGTTGCAAGTCTGTAAAATCATAAATCAGTGGTCAGCTTACTATGTAATCAAGTAACTGTTTATTTTGACTGTAATAAGTGAAAGCACCACTTCTTTTGTACACATGAAAGAAAAATACATAAACTGTACTGGAATTGTATGATGTTAAAAGGATTCAATACAAACAACATTAAACGTGGTCATGACTGTATACAAGCAATCATTCAAAACAGTTTGTCAAAAATGTAGACACTGACTGCTCATCTCAACATCAATATGTTGTCATAAGTTTTACAAGGAGTGGTAGTGGTAGTGGTAGATACATTAGACTGCCAGTAATTTTAAACGTAAATTCCAGTTTGTTTACTCTGTAATTTGTGAATTGTGTTTTTCCATCATAAATGTAAATATTGAAATTTTATCTTCATAATTTGAATTCAACACATTTTTTCTGTAAATTGTACTGGGGACCCCCTTGCCCACCCTCAATTTAGAATACTGTAGTTCAAACTCATGGAGTTGTACAAAGTACAAATATCAAACATATACAAATAGCTAGCAATAAGGGGTGAGATCATTATTTCAATGTAGGAAATTCTTTTAGTTAGGCCTCAGACCCCCACCCGCATCCCACCCCTTATAACTAAATTGACCAAAATTGAATGATTTTAAGAAACACAATCAATTTCAAATCAGCATGTAGCTAAGTATGTAGTGCTATGAATACAAAGCCGGTATGTATAAGTATGTAGTGCTATGAATACAAAGCCGATATGTAGTTACGAAAAACTATAATCCTTCTCTTGTTGACTCTACTTATTTTAGTGCCATGCATTTACTATAACACAAATTCTTCTATTTCTCAATTTTTTTTATTTCTTTTTTAGAAATGTTTGTATTTAGGGGTACAAACAGATCCATTAAAAGTAAAATCGATTTCGTAGGATGAAAACTTAAATGGTTTTAAGAACCCAATTCCCGCCCCACCCCAACCCCCAAAAGTACAAGAATTTAGTTTTTTTTATCCTAAATTGAACTATTGATCTCACCCCTAATCAATATGCCAAATGAACTCTCACCATTGAAATCATAAATACTAAATAGTAAAGCCTGGATAATGAATTTAATTTGTGCTGACTGAAGCAATTAAACAACAAGTGAAACAAAAATCAGAAAGATGCTAATTATATTTCATACAAGTAACGTTGTACCCAAAATAATATTAGAAGGAAAAAATGTCAGATGAAACCATTTAACAATTTCACACACACACACACACACACACACACACACACACACACACACACACATGTATTGACCATCTCGTATAACATCAACATAGTGCAGGCTAACTTGGAGTATTCAACTCACAGTCACTTGTGATAATATTCTATTCCAGGATGTGATAATATTCTGTTCTAGGATGATCATAATACAAAATAATGACACTATTAGGTATTTATGAATATTAAAAAAATATGTCACCGATGATTTCATCGGAAAATACTATTATTAAAATACCTAGAATAGAATATTACCTCACAAGTGACTGTGATTCATTTCAAAGTATCGACTTCACACATAGACAATGCAAATTAAATACTGCACAACATAATTTGATGCATACAAACTTCTGTTCACTTACAGTTGCTGACGTATTCTGACGACGATCAACCCCAATACTGCAAAAATATGTTCATAAGCCGTGCAGTGCCAAGTCCGAGTATTTTCAGTCAAAATTCAATATTGATATTGTCGAAGACAAGAGTGCACACAGTTCACTCTCCTACTATAGTAAATGCACTAGTTCAAATCCATCAATTAGCAAGTTTACAACCAGCAAGTTCAAAAAAATATTGATGAATGTACTATAATTTTGACACCAAACCATGTTGATGTCAGGCAACGGCAATTTATACGCAGTCTGGGTACGGTAGATATTCCTTTAGTCCGTAGACCCTACGTAGGGTCTATGTTTAATCCAGGAACATGTTACTTTGCACTTCAATTTCAGTCCGAATAAAATGTCCGTTCTCAGAGGAGACTTGGGTCACTCCACATATTAACCACCTGTTACAGCGCACACAGGTGTGACTGTAAATAGTATCCAGTCTCTACTCCAATCATAACAACACGGTGTGCAAACTGCTGGGGTTCCCACACCTGTTATTTACAAAACGTTTGACTCCGAGCAGACGACACAACGAACGTTTATAACATGTGGTCTCAATGTGGGTGAGTCCACTGTTCATGGACGGGTGAACCGTGATGAAGTCTTGGAAAGGTCCGTTTTTACGTGTACATGTACTCCAAGATCTATTATTTTCAAAGTCACTATGTCTATGATTTGCTTCTTTTGAGAAAAAATACGGAAATCAGATTTTCCAGTCAGTATCAAAAGCTAAGTTCTCCCTCTGCCCCTCCCGTCATTTAATAGTTCAGACTTATCGCGTGTGGATGCACGCGTCACGGTACATTGACCTTTCTAAATCTTAGCGAAAGTAGGCCAACAAATTCGTCGTAGCAGAAAGTTTTGTAGGATAACTAGCCATCTTGAAAAATGTGTACTCGCCTTATTTCATTTTCTTATGATTGGTTCATTACCATCCACACAGTGACACTGAGCGGTTTCGTCTCCTTTTAAAAAACGGGCAGTGCGTCACTAAAGCCATGCTCAGCGTGAGTGAGTATCGATAGGGGTATGCGGCCAATACTGCCAATCCCAGACCCATTTTAGACCCATTTTGATCAAAAACCAATACCCTACTTTTAGATCATTACAGGGTTTTAGAAGATCAAATTTTAGACCAAAATATGTTCCGAAATGGTGGATGGCAAAATGTAATATACGTACTACACGCTTGTATTTTTTTCCCACAGAACAGTTTGGGGGCAATTAATAGCACAGTTATGATTTGGTAAATGAAACTGGAGCAAACTTTGGAATGATCAATATTGAAAATAATGTACACTAATTGGACCCCATTTTAGACTCTTCTGCTCGAAAAAACACACCACACTTTAGAGAAAAGGAACACGAAAAGGGGCGACACATATACAAATAATCTAATAAGGGGAGCAGCCCCCCCCCCTCAGGATTGAGTATCGCCCGACTACATTTTTTTTGTGTGATGTTGAATAGAAGAGAACTATGGCTAGACATGTCTTACATTTGGATTTTTTACGTATTAATATGTAAAACATAAAATCAGACTCCATAAATTAGTTTTTCCAAAAAAAATTACCATCATGATAATGAAGATATTTTACGAAGCTAACTTGCCTTCTATATTAGTTAAAACACAATTTCAAAGTAATTTATATGTTTTCCGTCGTTTCATTTTGACAATACATGGCCACACGTACCCGTGGGAGTAAATTGATCGGGGGGGGGGGGGTGCTGGGAACCCCTGGTAACACTTACCAGGAATCTGACGCACCACATCTCTGTGAATTGTGCCAATGGTGGCACACTCCAAGACCCGCTCTGACCAGCATTCTCGCTCAATTCCTCCTTTTCTTTATCGGCAATGATTTTACGTTTCGCGTGGTCTTGAAAAGTAAGGACAGCCTCGCAAGCACTCGTGGACAATCGTCTGAGGAAGCATTTCACATCGTATGAGAAGACCAATTCGTGTATGTGTATGTGTATGTGTATGTGTATGTGTATGTATGTATGTATGTATGTGTGTGTGTGTGTGTGTGTGTGTGTGTGTGTGTGTGTGTGTGTGTGTGTGTGTGTGTGACTTAACGTTAAACTCAAAAACTGCTGGGTCGATTGTTTAGATATTTGGTGGGACATATGTATAGTTGGGAGATTGTCAAAGCAAAATGAGCCGATTAGTAGTATGCAAGTTAGGTCAAATGTGATTACCAGGCAGATTTGGTCTGAAATTTGGTATGTCACTAGTTACCTCTTGATATCGATTAGTTCGAGTCAAAGTGAGCTGGAAAGTGATATGCAAATTAGATGGAAAAATTGTGATTTTCAATTTTAAAAAACCTGAAATTTAGTTAGGATATCACTAGTAAATTGTCTTGTTTATTGTCCTGTTTATAAAATGAGTACTGTTTTCATGATCTTGTAAACACAACGGACAGGTTCATGTATCATCTACCTACTTGCACAGACGGAGTAAGTCTTCCGGTGTTGAGCGAAACGCGTGCACCGTCTGCAAGCAGGACGAGTACTACTACTGTCAACCTGGTACTCCTGGTAAAACTTAAAAGTTGTAATCTTGCTGCTAGACCCCCCGGGCCGCTCACTGTGAAGGCAACCAAAGGTCGCTATGCCCAAGGTCACTACGTGCAAGGTCGCTAGTACTATAGTGGCCGTGAAAATCATTGGAGGGTGAATATGTGTTATCTTAGGGGAGAACCATTTGATTTCTGGGGGTGGGGGTGGGTATGGAGGATTTTGAGAAAAAAAAATTGTTCCAGGTGAACCAGAAAAAAAAATTTGATCCTGTAATGGCTTGAGAAAAAAAAATTGTCATAACAGACAGAAGTGAAAAAAAAAATTGTCACAATGCACCAGAAATGAGCAAATTTGGAAACCTTATTCTCATGTATTCTTTGGCGGCGCGCCTTCATAGGCGGCGCAAATGTTTTTAATACGAGTATAAATTCCTATTTTTTTCCAGCACTTATCATTAAAGCATGCACTATATAGCTCTGCTTTAAACTCAAATGCACACAGTTTTAAGTAGCAGAAGTATGGTTGGTAGACAGACGTCTTTCATACTAACTGATAATTCTTCTTGCACAGAACAAGTTATTTAGAGGTACAGTTGTGAACCATTGTGACGTGGTATAGGTATGAACAACGCATTACAAACTTAATGACTAATTTAAAAAAAATTGCACTGCTACTCCATTTGAAAAAAAAATGATGCAGGACTGACAGTAGAAAAAAAATTGCTCCCATACCTACTTCCTCCACCCCCCCCCCCCGGTAATCAAATGGTTCTCCCCTTACTGTCTAGCTTTGGGTCCAACATTTAATTTTCGATGTGTTTGGTTTGTATGCTCCACTTTCTATGACTACAATGAGTTGTTCATTTACCATTCAAGGCTGGCTGGCGAAAGGCTGCTTTGTTCGGTTTCATGCGTACGCACGTACGATTACACATTGTGTTCATTTACGATCGAGTCTAGCAACAGTGATGAGCGAATGACCCAAACTATCGACTAGTGTGTTAAAAAGATCGTCGACTTCGACTACCTCTGAGATCAAGAATCAAGCCAGCTCACGTGTAGCCCATACCTCCACAAATAATTCTGTAATCGTATTTCGTTGGCAATAACTGAATGTCGTGTAACTTGGTATACACAAGGAGACCTATGTCTTCCTAGTATTTTATATACTCACCTTATACCTCCGTGGTATAAAAACACATAAGCTTATGGATCGGATAGGGATATAAATTATAATATCAACTGTGTTTTACTTACGTGTTCACTCCACGAATGACACCCATGTAGTTTCACATTTTATTGTTTGAACTTATAAGAATAACTTAGCTACTATCGCGCTTTATTCTATTTGGCATTTGCTTTTTATCATGGATACACAGTCAGAAAAGGAAATCCTGAACCAGAAGCCGGGTTGTCTGAAGTCGTGTAGTAATGCAATCGTATCGGTTTTAGAAGGAGTGTTTCACAGGTAAGTGATGAGAGGAGGGTATTGACGTTAATGTTACACCTATCTTACAAACGACTTGTATTGACATTAGGCATAACAACATTATTATTGAAATTGCAAAGCTAGCTGGATATGCGCTCCGACATTAATATTCTCGCAAACCAGAGCTGTTATTTCTTCGGCTACACTTCGAAGTAAAGACGGGCGGCACGTTTGTTTCGACGGTGCCGTAAAAGAGGCCGTGGTTTGCGACGATGGCGCCCCGATAACTCCGATACATTTGTCAGAGTTATCGGAGCCCATTAATATCAAGCTATTAAAGTCTCAAGTGCCCAACACAATCTGGTGTACTTTCAGACTTGGTAGACTTGTTGGAAGATATCCATGGAGTACAATTCTACTATCCTTAGCAGTTGCCGGCTGCTTTGGGATTGGAATGCTGAGTTTTACGGAAGAGAATAGAGAAGAAAAGCTATGGATACCCATCGGAGCCAAGTCACTTGAGCATCTCAGTTGGATTGAGGAGAACTTTTCCAGTGATGTGAGGATAGCAGCGTTGATTATTGAAGACAGTAATGTTCTAACGCCAAGTGTACTGCAAGGGGTAAGTTCTAATGCCTAGTGTACTGCAAGGGGTAAGTTCTAATGCCAAGGGTACTGCAAGGGGTAAGTTCTAATGCCAAGGGTACTGCAAGGGGTATATGTTCTAACGCCAAGTGTACTGCAAGGGGTAAGTTCTAATGCCTAGTGTACTGCAAGGGGTAAGTTCTAATGCCAAGTGTACTGGGAGGGGTATATGTTCTAACGCCAAGTGTACTGCAAGGGGTAAGTTCTAATGCCAAGTGTACTGCAAGGGGTAAGTTCTAATGCCTAGTGTACTGCGAGGGGTATATGTTCTAACGCCAAGTGTACTGCAAGGGATAAGTTCTAATGCCTAGTGTACTGCGAGGTAAAGTTTGTTATCGACTGCATGATAACACTGGAAAAATAAATAAGACATGGCGGTGCATCGATGGCCCTATCAATTGGATTCTAAAATGACTTTAATTGCGATGTCAATTTGACATTGATCTTTTTCTATAATTAAACCTATAGTATATATGTTAAAACTGGTTGTCCAGTTATTGCCTGGCAGAGAAGTGTCCAGAAAGTGTCCGGTTATTACCTTAAACGGGCAAAACCGGATGTCTGGCTTTTGCCTGGGACATAGTGGCCAGCTTTTGAAGGTGGCGCAGATTGTGTCCCAGAAGCCCGGGGGGGGGGGGGTACTCCCATAGAAGGGTATATACGTATGTACCGCGGTATTGACCCCCTCCCCCTTTTCGACTTATGTAGACTTTTGAGTCTTGATTTTTAAAGCATTATGTAGAGGTTTGACCCACCTCTTTGAATGCACGTACGACTTTTGACCCTATATTTTGAACAAGGTTGTTTCCACTGGTTGTTTTCAGTCATCTTTATCGGAAGTAGGAGCCCCCCCGCCCCCGCGGAGCCAGTGAACTAGTGATGGCTGAAGCGTGTCACGTTAAAAGTGTATAAAAAGTGTTCAAAACTCATGACCACTCAGACGATTATGTAGACTTTTGACCCATGTTTCTGTCATACCGGTACAATATGTATTGTCATGCTCAATAATTCGTACAAAAGATCAGGAGACACTAAAGCTTTGATTCAACACTAATTTTATGGTATCGGTTTTGAGAGCACTAATATTGGCGATCACAAAGTTACCTATGTAACAACACGTTAACACTGCCGTAGTTGTCAGTGTTTTCGCTACAGCAAAACTTACGCGGAAATATTACAAAAATCACTTGAATATCATTTCGCTCTTATTTAAATCTACAAATATCTCATTCATAGTTTTCAGTTCAAACTAGATTACATTTTCCATGAAATCTGGGTGTTTTTGAACGAAAATATGAGACGTATCTTGAGCAAAGACGTGTCTCAGATATCGGACAGTAAACTTACAAATTGCGCGGTCAAGACATAAATATATAGACTTGACTGCTAATCACGTCCATGAACTGTGATCGAATCCCGGGGTCGAATTCGGTAGTAGGACAGTGTTCATGATAATTCCTTTGCAAAAACAATCAGTTTTAGTGTAACGGTGATTAAAACACCACTTTACCAATGTTTTTGCCCAATATTTAAATCAAATGGAGTGGCGAAATTCATAACTTACACGACAAATACGTAAATCGGCGTGGAAGTTCGTGTCCGATTACCAATACTGTCGTCCGATATTACTGAGTCATCGATGTAGGGTTATAAATTCGGGGACTATGTCATCAACAAAGTTACTTCTGACTTTTAAACCCCTTTGAACTGACTTCAGGAGCTTGACAAAGTGAAAGACGTCATGTCACATGTACACCAAAATCATGTATATATTCTCCCTTTTACTTTCAGACACTGCGCGTAATTTTTAACAAACACATTGGCAGAATATAGACCAGGGGTAGTCCTTTAAGAAAATGTAAGGGTTAGTTTGTCATGGAAGTTATCACCCACTTCCATGGTAGTGTAAACCCTATTCATTTTGTATTCATTGTAAGTGTTTTACAATAAATATAAGTTAATTTTTGTATGATTCATTTTGTTTAGGTCAAGGCACATAGATTCCACCTTGAGCATGTTGTTGAAGTCTTAGAGGAATCACATTAAGATGTCTGCCATTTAAATTGTATAACATTCAGTTCACTTTGCCTGCCCATCTCTCTCTCTCTCTCTCTCTCTCTCTCTCTCTCTCTCTCTCTCTCTCTCTCTCTCTCTCTCTCTCTCTCTCTCTCTCTCTCTCTCTCTCTCTCTAGATGTTGACTGTTGATCAAGCCATAAAATCAATCAGTGTGACAGGAGGTGATTGGGGAACCCTTTGTTACAAGTAAGTACATTCTCATAAATAATAATTATGTGTCATTTTATTTTTTTATTTGTTGTGATATGTTTATTTGGCACTCACATATTTTAGTGAATATACTTTTTTGACCTGATGTTACTTTTATATTATTTTAGCATATCAAATTTTTTAATTATGTACCGGTATTTTACATAGAGCAACATGACAATTGTGTTATTGTTCTCACCTCATTAAATAAATCATGCCTTTATTACATGTACTATCAAACTAGAAAGACGAAGAGTTTCAATTAGGTGGCATGCTATGTTTTAAAGCTTAAACACAATGTTACCTTACGTCTATTTAAATTTCATGGTTCACTAGCCACAACATCACAGCCAGTGTCTTTTAAAAAGTAACTGAATGACGATCAATGTAATATGTCACAATATGAATAGCTAATAATTGCGAACTACAAAATAAGCCCCGCCACACTTTTCACCCACTCAACACTCTTGGTACGGTTTTCAATTCTCACTCACTCTTAGTATGGTCAGTGTAAATGCTGAGCACAATATTTGTCAAAATGAGTCGTTATATATAATAAAAAGCTTATATTCTCAACATGTTTCTGATTTTAAAAATAACCCAGTGCACTCATTTAAAAAGCAAAATTATAGAAAGTCATAGTAGATGGGCAGGTTGCCCAGTGCTCTGCATATATGCCATTTTGAATTTTATTGTTTGTTTGTATGAAATGTTTATTCATGCATTACTTCAGCAGCTGTAATACAGACTGTTTCAGTGTTTATATTAAATATTGAACTGGTATGGGACAAACACTTACAAAATTATCACGTTTTTGTAAGTTAAAAGTCATAATCTATAAATCAATTTCTTTCTCTTTGTTATGGTAAAGAAATTGTTTGGCAGTCTGAGGTTTTACAAAACACCTTCCATGCTGTGTTTCTGCTAAGGTTTGAGAACCTGGTAACAATAGAGGGAAATCTGGTAAAATGGAACAAAAGTACTAAGTAAATTTGCTGACTTTGACCACCCCTTAAGTGAAAACCCAATGTCAACTGACACAATTAGTTTTAGGATTATAGTGAAATTAAACTCCCAGATAGGACTGAGATTTGAACCACTTACTTCATTTGTTTGTTTACAGGATTGCTGGTCAATGTTGGGCTAGCAGTTTATTAGAACTGTGGTCATTCAATGAGACCATTATCAACAGTCTAACAGAGAGTGAAATATTGGATATGGTGAACCAGGAAAATATTACAAGGTAAGGAGATCGAAACATCTCACACGTACTATCACCCAATCTTGAGGCTGTTATCTCTGGTAGGATGGTCTTGCACTAAAATGGCACAATTAGTCAACACTCACATTCATGCAGAAGTCAGTTCAAGACTGCATTTAATTATTCAACAGATCAGTTGTAGGTGTCAGGTTGGCTTTAGAACTTAATTTAGAAACATTTGTGTGAAAACCCTCTTCACTCCTACTTTCAGTTAGTGTCTATGGCAACAGAGCTATTATCTCATATTTAAAGTGAGATGTGTTTTTAATACAATAAGTATCACCCATTGTTATGGGAATGTTCACAATGGCAAGGTCTTAGCTCTCAGTGGATGCATGTTATGTTCATAATACCTGCCACTATTGCTTGGTTCTGTTAATTTATGAAGGTTTGGGGAAATTAATTATTTCCAAGTGTATATAGTTCTTAAAATTTAGGACAGAATACTTCTAGCTAGGCAGTCCACCATTTCATGAAAAATACCTAACCGAACAAGTCTATACCTTCACCTAAACTACCTCTGCCTAACTAAGCTGTGAACTTTGAATTCATTCCCAATGAGTGTCCTGATTGGCCAAATAACTGACATGGGAAGGTTTTTTGGCTGGCATCCACATATGTACAGTCAGAATATCACTTAATTGATTGGCTTCTTAGGAGCACCAGGCTAGCTGCCATGCCTGCCTCTAACAGCTAGCAGAGACAATAGCTTGTTTATCTGTTTTGGCTTTTATGAGCAAC
This sequence comes from Glandiceps talaboti, assembly GCF_964340395.1. Lineage (NCBI taxonomy): Eukaryota > Metazoa > Hemichordata > Enteropneusta > Spengelidae > Glandiceps > Glandiceps talaboti. The sequence continues at coordinate 28,272,808 of NC_135554.1, read as the reverse complement.
ACAATGAAAAGTTGAACTGAAGCAACTGACCAGCCTGACACACTATTCTGAGAAACACTCATCAGGTAGTATTTCCTTTTGAACTGCGAACAGTTAACATAACCAATGGTGGCATGCATGTTCTCAGGAGATGACTTGTCATACAAAAAGCAAGATGGCTGCCGTGTCTGCATAAAGTCATTTCATCAGCGAATGCAACTTTGAGTATATCATAACAAAGTCATTTTTCAACCCATTTAATCAAGAAAGTTTACTTACATTATTGTTTACTTTCAAACTTTGAAAGTACAAAACCATAAAGGCAGACATGTATACTGATTACTGGTAAGATTATTGACAGCGTGTCCTGACGAAACTGTAATGGTATGTTCTAATTGGCCAACTCATCCTCAACAATAAATACCAAAATTATTCAAATGTCTACTCCTGTATTATCAGATGTGAGCTATCTTTTGAGACCTTGACCCTTTGCCCTTTACCTTCAGGATTAATTATCAAAATCAAGCCAATTTCTGCCTATCACAGAAACATTGTAGTGTTTACACATTGCCAGTTTCTTTTAAAATCATTTTTACAAGTAATATAAAGAAAAGAACTGTACACAAGCATTATTTTTGATGCTCACATAATTTTTACTGAATATGGCATTTATTTGTTGCCACCAATTTCTTTTAAGTCATGTCTCCATTCAATCACATAGAAGTAAAGTATTTCGGGGTGGGGTAGGGCTGTGTGTCTTTTATGAAGACTTGTCTGTATATTATACACCCATAGACATTGATAGTTGGCATGGTGATATCACAGTAAACACTTGATTCTTTTTCATTGCAGTCCTGTATATTACACACCCATAGACATTGATAGTTGGCATGGTGATATCACACTAAACTCTTGATTCTTTTTCATTGCAGTCCTGTATATTATACACCCATAGACATTGATAGTTGGCATGGTGATATCACAGTAAACACTTGATTCTTTTTCATTGCAGTCCTGTATATTACACACCCATAGACATCGACAGTTGGTTTGGTGATATCACATATAACAGTACTGGTAGCATTATTTCAGCTAAAGCCACTGGCATGAATTACTTCCTAGAAGACAACAGGGTATACAATCCAGAAACTGCCAATGATGTAAGATATACATACAATTTCAAAATATTTTTTAAATTCATATTTTGTTTGTTATACATATTCAGTTGTCCACCTCTACATCTACCATTATTAATGTTCCCTCTGAGATTTTTGTACTTTTCAGTGAAAAATCCAACAAATCTGCAATTACTTATCCTTCCCAAAAAGTTACATCCTATCTGGTACAGATTATAAGTGATTGCTAATTAACATAAAACCTCAAATAGTAAATTTTTATTTTTGCATTCTAGAGAAAAACATTTTGACTAAAAAAGCATGGTTTAAAGTGTTGCCAATGCATGATTGTCCTGTTTACATGTTTATTGTTTATTTTCCTTTTCAGGATGACTTGGTGGCTAATGCCTGGGAGGAAGAATTTGTGAATTTGGCTTTAGCAGGACATAAAGATATATCCTCTGTATATGTAGTGACCGTTTTTAGGTCAGTAATGTCATGGAGACAAAAATCCTCAAAGAACTATTTTTAATGAAATTATTACATTGTCAGATGTTTTCTTCTTTCTTTTAAATTTTCATACAGAAGAAAGATACTTTGTAAATATGGAAAGTTATAACAATTATTTCTTTAAATTATTGTAATATACACACTACATAACAAATTTGTTTTTAAATTAATAATTTGTGGCATCCTTTGTTTGTTTGTGTTTTTGTAATTTTTAGTTTAGGTGAAGAAACTGATAAAAGCATTCAGGGTGATATCACTTTCTTATCTGCTGGATATATGTTAATTATTGTTTATATTGCTATAATGCTAGGCAAGTTCACCATGATAGAACATAAGGTAAGTGTATAATTGGATTCACTTTGTGGAATTTGAAATGTAAGTGCATGAAGTCTACATGCTTATATCCATTTACTTTTGAATCTGAAGATCTCTTCCAATGTCTAGGGAAGTCCATTTCTTTAGAATATTCTGTGTTGAATTTCAAATTACCACCATTGAGCTGTATTTAAATCCATTTCATGCAATTAGACTGTTAAATATACAAAAAAGACATTATTGCGTCCACACATGACTTTCAAAAGTAGTAGGTATAAGTTGGATGGAAACAGACATGTCTGATGGATTACTCTGAAATGCGAGTATGGTTCAAATTTAATTTCTCTCCACACCCCCCACACCCCCACTCCAAGTTAAAATTTGTCATTCAATATGAGTCATAAATTATTATGGAATCTAAATTGATTTACACTTTCCAGTCCTTAATAGTGTTGAATTTTGACATGCAAGTTTTGAGGCAGAATCAACATGAGTGAAATTTAATTGCCTGCAAATTGTAATTTATTCTTTTGATTTTCTGTCCATTCCACAGTTTTACATTGCAGTGAGTGGTGTAATTGTCATTGGTTTATCTATACTTGTAGCCATAGGTTTCTCCTCAGCCTGTGGTTTTTTCTATGGTCCTGTCCATACCGTCTTACCATTTCTACTGCTTGGTAAGTTTTCATCTTTTTTATCTTCTACGTGATGCAATAAAATATTTGGGCATTAATGAATTAACAACAAAACAAAACTATTCCATCATGATCAAACCACAGTCTTTGAGTATATGGTCATTAAAGTATACATTTACTTACTGTATAACACCCTCACTCAAGCAAGGTCCCAATACTTTTTGTCTTAGCAATCTTTTGTTATACACCCAAGTTTCAACCGATGTTTATTTTTATATCTGTTTTGTGGCAGGCATTTAAATTTCCCTTATAGGACTCAATAAAATATTATCTTTATCTTATCTTATCTTATTGGACGAGTGGCTGGGTGAATAGTATCAGAAAAGCCACTAAATTTGCCTGTTATTGGCCAAGTGGCTGGGCGAAAAGTGGCTTTGAAGCCGCTATTTGCCTGTTATTAGGCGAGTGGCTGGGTGAATAGTGTCAGAAGAGCTGCTATTTGCCACTAGATGAATACCCTTTGCCTTTGAATAATAGTATCAATAGATCATTCTGTAAGAGTTGGTACATGTATTTCAGCAAGATTTGAACAGAAATGATAATTTATTGAAGAAAATATCATGTAATTCAAATTATGCTTACGTGTCACATGTAGGTTTTGGTGCGAATGACATGTTTGTTTTTGTACAGGCATGTAGTAACCTATCACATTGTCTCACATAAATATGTACAGGGGCTTGAAATTGGCCATATTTGTTTACAAATAGTTGTTTTTTGTTTGATTGTTTACTCTCTTTCCTTACAAAAATTTTTTTTTGTTTGTTTACTTTTTTTTTGCTCTTTAAAATATCTTTTCCCTACAAGCTAGGTACCATGTACTAAAGTAATGATTTGAAAATCTGGGTTTTACACCGCAATAATTTACTATACTATGACTACATTATCAATTGTTTATGAGTTAGTTCTACTGAACACCCTAAAACATTGATCCATCCTAGTTCACAATCACATGAAAAAAGACATGTTGAGTGAAGATGGTTGAGGGCACTAACTTGGTGTGGATGACTTGTTCGTTATTATACAAGTATGGAATAACCTTAGCTTTCACATTGTCTCATCATATATATATATATATATATATATATATATATATATATATATATATATATATATATATATATATATATATATATATATATATATATATATATATATATATATATAGGTATTGGTGTGGATGAAATATTTGTTATTGTACAAGAATGGAATAACCTAGCTATCTAATTGTCTCATGTATATATAGGTATTGGTGTGGATGACATGTTTGTTATTGTACAAGCATGGAATAACCTATCACCACAGAAAAGGAAAGCTGAGCTGCATGAGAGAGTAGGGGATGCACTTAGACATGCAGTGAGTATTGGTCAACTAGCTTTCTGTGTATCAGTCTGTTCTAGCCAGTCTAAGCCAATTGGACGTTCCACCAAGGTGTTGCTTATTAATATTTCTTGTTTAACCCACCAAAACTTTGATGATCCCTATCACCTGATTACTCTATGATGACTCACCTTAAAACCTAATATTTATCATTTTGACCTATGACAACTAATGTTGTCTTTCATTAGCAGACACACTGCTCTTTACTAGCCAATGATATCTCTAATTATATATTATGAGAGTTGCGGGGGTAGGGGGATGTTCTGCATTCTAAATATCTATTTCTTCTACGTTACAGTATCCTATTTATTGCAGGAATAGTTTACTATTAATTTAGTAATCATTTCCAGCATGTTAAGTTTTGGATATTACTAGAGACATGCAGCATATTTTATACACATCAGGATGTCTATTAACAGCATACATTACATGTAGATGGATGCATAGATCGAATCACATAAACTACCAGTGACTTCAACCTTTATCTGGAAGGGAAAATTTGACCACTGTAAAGACAGTAAATATAAGTGCTATTAGAGTGGGCAAATTGACTAAATATGCAAGTTGAGTCATTAAATATGCATGTTGAGTTATTAAATATGCAAGTTGAGTAATTAAACATGTCAGTTGAGTCAAATATGCAAGATGAGTCATTACGTTGAGTCAATAAATATGCAAGTTGAGTAATTAAATATGCAGGTTGAGTCATTATATATGCAAGTTGAATATGCAAGTTAAACCCACCTTTGCTGCAGTGTTAATGTTAGCTATCTGGGTGCATTATTTTGCTTGTGATTGGAATTCTGGAAAACTGCTTTGGTGAAATTATTCTTTTGCTTAATTTCAAGAATTCAAACATTTTTACTTTTCTGTCTCTTTTTCACAGGGTGTATCAATAACAGTAACCTCCATCACAGATTTTGTGGCCTTTGGTATTGGTGCTACAACCATCCTACCTGCCCTCCGTTCATTCTGTGTTTACTGTGCCATTGGTATCTTTTTCCTCTTCTTCTTCTGTGTCACGTTCTTCACCGCATGTCTGACAATTGACCAGAAGCGCATTGACAACAAGAGAAATGCATGCTGCTGCTGTTATCAACATGGACCTGATTATCAACAATGCTGCAATAGAACGGATATAATGCAGGAATTCTTTAGACATGTTTACAGCAACTTTTTAATGAAACTACCAGTGAAGGTATTTAACTTAATGGTTTTTATACAAAAAACAATGAACAATAACAAGGCTGAGATTGAAGTTTGCAATTAACTTTTGACCCAAATTATAATTTGGCAGTATAATTTAATAGGAATGTAAACATAACTAATGATAAAACTTAGAACTGCAGAACTTTAGAAATAGTTGGTCCAGAATGTTGGGATTATAGCATATTCATATAATTGCAGTTACTGCCAGGGGATGACTCCCATCAACTGCACAGGTTGCAATCCGAAACCAAACACTGTTCTCCTACTACATTAATATATAAATACCAATTCACATCCTCACTCAGCCTTTCACTGCCAATGTTAGCACAGTGAACATAAGCACCATCTCTCTAACAAAAAATGTTCCCACCCACCCACTCCTAAATACACACCTTACATGTACCATACCCATGTCTACATGTATTACTGAGTCTACTCATACGCAATGCTCTGATCTCACATATGCACCACAGGCTAACTCCAATGGGCACCACGCACTCCATCATCTGGACACCCGCCTAGGGCATGATCCATGATATGGTTGTCTGCTATTAATTGACACCTGCCAATTATGCAGACATGAAAAAAAACACCAAAAAACACACAAAACAGCAACAAAACCACAGAATCAAATAAAAGAGTAAGAATGAGAAAATGTTATCAATAAACACAGTAAGGGGGCTGAGACCACGGGGCTCGAGTATATCACTGGCTGTAACTAGGCATGTCGAGCACAGACCACGGCCGTGCGAGACTCACTCCGCCCTGTTTGCAGTACACGGCCCCGCTGGTGGCTGGCAACACTCGGGTACCACGCCTTCCATGACATGATGTCACTCAAACAGACGAGTGGCTTCACGACATGGCTGTTCGCTACAACACCTGCATGTAGAGCTCATCCCCCCTTCTTTAACGGCATATCTTGTCTCCGAGTCATCATTTATTGGCATTACAAAAGAATAACTCATATGCAATCACTTTGGCTGTACTACTGATTATAAGATTAAGTTGACATAAATGCAGAATGCAGGAACATGGGATGGAATCCCTGACTTTCATCCATAAATTGATGTACTATACTTGCAACATATTCCATTTCACATCTGCAAATAAAACACCAATATTGTTTGCATTCTTTCCTCAGATTATAGTTGTTATTGCATCACTGGCTGTGCTTGGAGTCAATATATGGGGTTTAATAAACCTGAAACAAGAAGTTCAGTTTGAATGGTTTCTACCAGACGATTCCTATGTCATAGAATTCCTAGATGCTAGTGAACAGGTACTGTGCAAGTAAACAAAAACTAGCTTGAAGAAACTTATATACTCTTGTAGCAAAGATCTAAGATCTGCACTTGGAGGGTTGCCGAACAAAAGCTGAGTATGAAAGTACCTCTGATGCAGTTGACAGCACCTTTGGTACTATGTGACCTATTATCACTTTTAAAGTTAGTAGAAATGCCAGACTGTCTAGCAGCTAGATGAAGACAACGGTGAATGCAATCAACTGTACAATTATAGAGACACGTGTATTGAAGTTTAAGAGAGGTGAAGTTATAGGGTTGAGATGGTTTAGACCCCTTGTAGAGAGCTGGTTTGTATTGTGTGTTGTCTGAAAGAAATATCTACATCAATGATTCAGAAGAAAGTATGTTTTAACTATTTTGTCTTCAGAGAGGTCCTTAAGTAAGAATAATTGTACATATCCATATTATATATCAAATACTTCATTGTATAAATTAATTTGAAATTAATAAGATTTCAAGAAATGTAATTATTGTATCCAAGATTACAAGAAAGAACAACAAATGATTGACAATAGAAATTAGGAGTTATTAATTGTATCTAACCCAAATCATTATCACTGTGATAATCTTAACCTAAATCCCTTTAGCATGTTAATAAATAATAGCCAGTGTATTTTCCAGTCCACTGTTCGAAAAAATTAAAATGTTGAAAATGTTTTTTTTAGTTCTCTTTTTAAAAATACCAACAAAACAGAACTTTTCAGACACACTGGGAAACTCATGGATCAAATTCCACATACAAATAAAGAAACTCAGAATAACATCATGATTTTATATTTAATTTGATTGCAATTTTATTCTTATTCTAAAAAAAGTTGAAATCGCTTCTTGAAACAAGAATTTTATTCTCTGATAAGGGCACATGAAATATTATAACTAGATGTGTGTTTTGTTTACAGTATTTCCCATCAGGTGGTTTCACAGGAGATGTTTATCTTCGAGATGTTGACTATTACACAGAGTATGACAAGATAGATGATTTATATGATGAACTAGAAAACAATGACTATATACTGACTGTTGATAGTTGGTTTGAAGATTTCAGGGTATGGATGAAGAACAACAAGGATAGTGATCCTAATATGGGACCTGGTAAGTAAGGATATTAATCATAAGAACTAGGTTGATTTTTAAATAGTAATTAACACATACCAGCAAGTGAAATTTTGATGACTGATTATGTATTTATACATAATCAGGGTTAATGAAGCAGTGACCTTTCTGCTCTTCCTCCACCATCCCTGTCAGCATTTCTCAAGAGGATTGCACAACACTAGCATTCCCAGACCTATGACCTTCTGTTGTCTATCACTTAATATACTGCTACCTCATTCATTCTGTTCTGGCAGCTAGCACGAGCACATCACTTTGCTGACTGTCCGAGCCATAAATCCGCTAACAACCGCCGAACCTCTCACGATATTCCTCCAACCCCAGGCCTGAATACCGACACTATGGGCAAGACTAAATCTACAAGGAAGTCCAACAGGCCAGTCAGAAAACCAACTCGTTTCCAACAACAGTCGGACCTCACACCCGGGGTATTGCAACACCACGGCCATCCTAGAACCAGACAGTCACGGAACGCAATTCAATCAAACCATCTTCCAGAGAACCTTGCAGAAATCGTCCAGGCCGAAGTAGCAACTGCTATCGCTAACTTACGATCAAACGCCATCGACCTGCAGAAAACATCCCAGTCCAAACACGCTCCAGAAGTTATAACCGAATCAAATACTCTACTTTTGTCTCCACTTTCTGCCACACCCGATACCCAAGCTGCAGCTGTTGATATTCTGCTTGGCCAACAGATGGAAAATCAATCACAATCGCGTGGCTACCAACAGGACGTCGCCATCTTAAGTAACCCGGATGAAAACATAAACAAGAACCACACCGTTGGTGGCGCATCACCGAGCAACGCATCCAACATGGCGGCGCCCATAGGCTATCCAGCTCCGGTCACCAACATCACCTCTACGATGCACCACAACGTCGTTACAGCTCCTGTAGTTCCCCCGGCGAGCCTTCACCTACCTTATGTCGACCAATCTCTCCTCCCAATGCTTGCTAACCGGGGTAAGTTCATCGAACTTAGTGATTTACATCCTGACACACTCAAACCCACTGCTACCCAAGGTACCAAAACTCACATCTCATTTGACCCGAGTCAACCTGGCATAGCCACTTTCACAACGCACACAAGGAAGAAAAACATAGACTCCTTCGAATTATGGTCACAATGTTTCGCCACATTCCAGGCATACCGCTCTTTCTTCTTCCCCCAGGAAGCCATTCCACTTGTAAACTACCATCGGTTCATTGCATCTAAAGCCGAGGTTTACCAACTAGAAGCCTGGTTGGGGTATGACAAAATGTTCAGACTGAATGCAGCACGGTATCCAAACCAGACTGACTGGAGCTTGCCTGATCCAACACTTGATTTCACCCATTTCCAGCAGCACCCTCATCTCATCACCCCAAAGTGCTTTACTTGCGGCCAAAAAGGTCACAGGAAATCTGAATGCAAACAGCACAGCAATCCATATGTATGGGTAAACAAACAACACAACCAGGACTCCAGCCAACCCAGATCGTCACAAGTATGCCGTGCCTTTAACCGTGGTCAATGTGCTGATCCGTGTCAAAATGGTCGTTTGCACCAATGTACCTCATGCAACGCTAACGACCATGGCGCTCACCAACACCGTAACCGTAATGGAGGGCAACAAAATCATACCCCGCAGCCCTTTCGTGGGTAGTATTTCCACTGCAGCGTCATTAAGAACTTTGTATCCAACCACCCCACTCAAACTCCAGGCTTTCTCCGCAGCTCTGCACGAACACCCGGACAAGACATTCGTTGCGTCAATACTGCATCTCATCTCACATGGTGCTAGTCTTGGTTTTACTGGCCCACAACATCCCAGATACACTCGCAATGCCAAATCTGCTTTTTCAAATCCAGACACTATCACCAAAGCCATCAATAAGGAAATTGCATTAGGCCACACAATTGGCCCCTTCGTATCACCACCGTTAAAGAACTTCGTACTCAACTCACTTGGTCTGCGTCCCAAAAAAACAGGAGGTCATCGCATTATTATGGACTTATCACAACCAACTTCAGACAGTGTCAACCATTACATAGACAAAGAACAATACTCCTTATCATATGTTCACATAGACGATGCCGTTGCCATGATTAAAAAACATGGCAGAGGAACCCTACTTGCCAAAATCGACATTAAACATGCCTTCCGCCTCTGTCCCGTTCAAAAAGAAGACTGGCACTTGCTTGGTTTCCAATGGAAAGGGTTTTACTTCTTCGATAGGGTACTTCCATTTGGCCTGCGATCCGCACCGTTCCTGTTCAACCAAATTGCAGACGCCATCCAGTGGATAATATGCAACAGGGCAAAATCATCAGACCTGTTACATTACCTGGATGACTACCTAGCTGCAGGGGCGCCCAATACCAACAACTGCCACCACCTGTTGAACTCTATGATTACAACATGTAATGACCTGGGCGTCCCTCTTGCCATTGAAAAGATTGAAGGCCCTACACCTGTCCTCACATTCCTGGGCATTGAGTTGGACACAACCACCATGACACTGAGACTCCCTCTTGACAAGTATAACGAGCTCATGCAATCACTTCCCACCTGGTTCAAGCGTCACGTTTGCACAAAGCGAGAACTGTTATCACTAATCGGTACACTTAGCTTCGCATGCAAATGCATTCCAGCAGGGAGAATCTTCCTCCGCCGAATGATTGACACCAGTACCACCGCCCCTGGACTACAGGACTCAATTCATCTCAACACGGAATTTCGTCTAGACGTACAATGGTGGATTGACTTTCTACCATCATGGAATGGATCCGCCTCATTCCTTAATGCCAACTGGATACCATCTCCTGAGTTTGAGCTATTCACCGATGCATCCGGCACGTTAGGTTGTGGGGGGTATTACAAAGGTCAATGGTTCATGTTACCTTGGCCTAACCAACTTCAGTTCTCAATTGAATGGAAAGAGATGTTCCCTATATTCATTTCATGTTCAATTTGGGGGCACCTTTGGCATGGGCGCCGTATTCTGTTTCACTGTGATAACGATTCAGTTGTTAAGATCTGGAAGAAAGGCTCATCTCGCTGCCCTTACATCATGTCACTCGTTCGTAGAATTTTCTTCATAGCCGCACAAGGCAACTTCCATCTTACTGTTGCTCACATTCCTGGAACTGATAATTCCATTGCTGACTCTCTATCTCGCCTACAGGTACACCGTTTCAAAACATTGGCACCCGGGGCAGAACCAGTTCGGACGACAATTCCAAACCACCTGAATCCTGTGAACTTTATCTCAGACAAGGGTCACTGACTGACTGTCGCACGCAGCAGCTCGTAACCCAAGCCGTTGAATATATTCACAATAGCATTTCCAAATCAACGCGTCGAACATACCAAACAGGTCAGTCAATCTTTCACCAATTCTGTAGTGCTCACGGTCGTACAATGCTACCGCTGACCGCACCTACCGTGATCCTGTTCGCTACGAGTTTGGCACAAAGAGGTCTCTCATACAAAACCATCAAGGTTTACATCTCCGCAATCTGCCACATGCACGAGGAGGCTGGGTTCGCTAATCACATCACTGAAAACGTATTGCTGCACCGAGCACTCCAGGGCATTAAACGTTCATCAGGCGAAGCACGTCGGACTCGACTCCCCATTACTATTAGCATACTTCGACGGCTCAAGGGATCTCTACGAACACACCCAGATCTCCACCCTGTAGATAAACTCATGTTGTGGTCCGCTTTCACAATCGCCTTCTTTGGTTTCTTGCGTGTGAGCGAATTCACAGCTCCAAATCCACACAGCTTTGATGCACAGCAATCACTCCTCACGCGTGACATTACGATTGGTGCCGATCTGCACGTCCACCTAAAGGCGTCAAAGACAGACCCATTCCGACGTGGATGCACCATTATGATTGCCTCGACGTCATCATCAATTTGTGCTGTTCGAGCCTACACCAAGTATCAACGGGCTTCCCCAACGCTCCCTGCGCATCCGGCGTTCAAGTTTCAAAGTGGCCTGCTCCTCACGCGGCACAACCTTACCATACATCTAAGACGGTTACTGTTGCAGGCGGGTATCGAACAAGCCCACTTATATGCTACCCACAGCTTCAGAAGCGGTGCTGCCACAACGGCAGCAGAGGCCAACCTACCCGATTGGCTTATCAAAGCACTTGGGAGATGGAAAAGCGACGCTTATCAAGTTTACATTTCGACGCCTAAATCGCTTATAAAAACAGTCCCGCGCATTCTCAGTGGAGCCCGATAATCGTGGATTGCCAAGAGGAACTTCGCGAAGTCACACTTGCCGCAGACTCTAACGCGGAGGACATTTGAATCTGAACACTCGACTCGCTCATTGTCCGCGTGACTTTACGTTAGGACAGCTTTGTATGCATAGATTATATATTACCCACGTTCCGACTTGAATTAAGACTTTGGGATACATCCATCAGACTTTTAACCCAGTACATTTTACCTGGAACACATATTTGCTTGCTCTTAGGCGCATGATCCAGTCAGTGCAATTTACTCTCATTCACTTAATATTTCACATATACCACCTCAATGCTTACTGCACGATGTAGGGACAAGATATTGCCTCCATTTGTATTCATTTGCAGTCCTACATCTGTTTCATGTCTAGTCCAGGTTTACGGATTCAATTTCTGAATTTATCACTATGTGCATTCTTGTGTGAAACGTAACAACGCGTGGACATTCTGATACATTTGACACCTAGCTGGACCTTTCACAACCGCTTGTGTATTCAGGTTTATTGCATGAACATTCTCAATTGAACTCGTGCCCGGTAACAGTTTCTGTGATTGTTTACGATAGTGAATTTGAACTTGTAGTTTGAACTTGTAGTCATTTTCTTTGCCAGTTACGCTATAGTGACTTCGTAGTATAGTGTGTTGCCATATTTGTGACCGTTACGTTTGGAAACTAGATATTTTGATTGACCGACTGCTTTTTTGCACATACCGCTGTATGACATTGACCTCAAACTTGTAGTGTAGATTATGTTGTATCCAGCTTGACGTTCGAGACTTCACACTCGTGATCTGCATTCATAGTCTGTTTTGCTTTATGTCATGTGTTATTTTAATTTGGGGGTTGTCACTACAGTGCATGTGGGTTCCACAGTGGTACCACGCTGCCCTATCATGTCAGGGTCATAAAGACCTTGACCCTCGGTGGATAGGCCGCCACGACGCCATGTGGGCTTCTGTACGTGACGGCCTCATTCAGGTACCACGCATCCTCCTCCAGATGCTTCTCGATCGTGCGATTGGCATCTGGAGACAGGTTGTTACGACGCCTGTTTGAGGTTACACCCACCTCGTTTATCCCAACCCTGTGTCGGTGTCACTTATTTCATTAATGACTGATTATGTATTTATACATAATCAGGGTTAATGAAGCAGTGACCTTTCTGCTCTTCCTCCACCATCCCTGTCAGCATTTCTCAAGAGGATTGCACAACACTAGCATTCCCAGACCTATGACCTTCTGTTGTCTATCACTTAATATACTGCTACCTCATTCATTCTGTTCTGGCAGCTAGCACGAGCACATCACTTTGCTCCCACCCACCCTCTCCTTTGAGTTCATTCTGTCAATTTTACTATGGCTTGATTATAATAAAGAAAGGGGGTTGTCACTACAGTGCATGTGGGTTCCACAGTGGTACCACGCTGCCCTATCATGTCAGGGTCATAAAGACCTTGACCCTCGGTGGATAGGCCGCCACGACGCCATGTGGGCTTCTGTACGTGACGGCCTCATTCAGGTACCACGCATCCTCCTCCAGATGCTTCTCGATCGTGCGATTGGCATCTGGAGACAGGTTGTTACGACGCCTGTTTGAGGTTACACCCACCTCGTTTATCCCAACCCTGTGTCGGTGTCACTTATTTCATTAACTTGTTGTTAAGTTTATTACTCCATTCACTCATTTGTCCAATCCTTCACATGTCCACTCATTATTCATCACCATTCATCACCGATAGAAAAGTTTTCACTTTCATGGTGCATTTCCAAACTGTATAGAATACAGACATGGCATTTGTAGGAGCTCTAAAGTGTCCCCACAGCTCATTTGTAATATATATATATTCAAATTCATGCAAGAATTAACAAATTAATTAACTTGTGTGTTTCACTGGGTAGGGATGATTAATCTTGACTGCACATGTGCAAAATGCACAGAATAGATACGCAACGGTCGAAATAACTCTGCATGCATGGGCAATAGCTGAGATTATTTAGAGAATATCATGTGATTTGATTCTGACCAATGAAAGCTTGTTTAAGATTGTTGAGGTGTAATAATATACCCTGATTGCCTGGTAGTATTAGTAGTCATCTATTACCACCGCTTGGGCTGTTATGAAGCAACTATTTCACGAGTCTGAAAGCCAAGGGAAATAGTTGCTACATAACATAAGGATACAGCCTATAAATGTATGAATAAGGCAATATGAGTTTTGTAACACAATCACGTTATTAGGCACATATTCTCTGCGTATCAAGCAAGTCCCCAATAACACATGAATATATAGTGCCCTTGTGAAAACAGAATGTGAATAGTGCTTTAATATGCAAATTGAGGTTTACTATATGGTTCATAATCCATTGCAATTACCACATTTCTGATGAAAGATAATCACAGAAGGCTAAAAAAAAACTATATATAAATATAACCCAGTGTTCTGTCTTCTGTGAAGTTCAATGTGCATATTCAGAAATGAAGAATATGTAGTTGCCTCAGTGGATGTTTATAATTTGCCATGGGTTAATTAGTTCTGAAAAAAAATGGGAGGTACTTCCTAGGAGTCATGAATATTCATTATGTTCACATGTTACATATACATGTCTGCTGACTCCCATGGGCATTCAATGTCCATCGCAATGACTGATACAGAGAAATGATTGAGAAACAGCTTAAATGTTAAATTTTTCTTGGCAACCATGCGTAATATGTGATGTAAATCTTAAAATCATAAAATGGTTACTCAGAATTCATAGCTTGCTAAAATGCCTTGAAGCTTTTAATGTGAACTGCGCCTCAGGAATAAACTGTTTAAAGTTTTGATGTTGCTTTGTTCTAGAAAACTCTAATCTTTTCTAAAATTGTAAAAATTAGACATAAATCAGGGGTTCTCATACAAACTTTTGAAATAGATGTCAAAACTTATCAAAATTTGGTCATTTTAGTATCCAATATGGCCATTGAATACTTATTTTACTCAATGGAAAAATAAAAGATTGTCAATTTCCTCAGAAACAAGATGGTGGATCCCTAAATTTCTTCTTTTATTATTTCAAAAGGACCAGAAGCAATCTTCCATGTGCAAAGTTTGGAGACATTTTGAGAACTAGCTTTGACTTTCAGTGAAGTTTTTCCCAAGAGGCGTATTCTGAGAGGTCATTGACTTTAGAGGGTGTCAAATGGGGTTTGTGTTAATAGGTGTTTTATTCTTACAGATAATATACCAACTACAGAGATTGTCTTTTATACTTGGGCTGTAGAGTTTTTATCACAGACAAATGAAGGTAGAAGACATTCAGATGATGTCAAAATGTCAGGGGGAAATATCACTGTAAGTAAAATATTGTCATTTGTTTTCTGTGCCGAAGTCTGAGAACGCCCAAGGGGGAGGCTTACAATATGCCAGGGCTCCGTCCATCTGTGTGTGTGTCCATAATACGTACATCCTTTCTCAGACATGAATATCCAAATTCTTTCAAACCTGACACAAAAGTGACATATCATATGTATGTAACATACACGCACATCAATTTGTTTTTTGATACATGCAAATTTGACAACATGGAAACCATATTTGTAGTTAAAAATTAATATATTTACTGCATATCTCAAAAGTTGTAATACACAGACACTCCATTCAAGTGTGTACCACATATTATCAGATGCAAGCTATCTTTGTAGACTTCGACCTTACAACCTTCAGTGTCAGTTATCAAAATCAAGCCAACTCCTGCCAATCACAGACACATTTATTACCAATTTCTTTTATATCATGCTTACAAGTAATAGTGAGGAAAGGAACTACACACAAGCATTATTTTTGGTGCTCATATCACTTTTCTTGAATGGCAGTCATAGTTATAGTTAAAAATCATTTTTACTGCATAACTCAAAAACTAATACATAGAGACTCCATTCAAGTGTCTACCCTCATATTATCAGATGCAAGCTATGATTGGGGACCTTGAACTTTGACCTTGACTTTGAACTTCAAGGTCAATTATCAAAATCAACCCAGCATTGTAAATTTCTTTTAGATCATGTTTACAAGTAATATGAAGAAAAGAACTATACACAAGCATTTTTGGTGCTCATGTAATTTTTAGTGAATGGCCGGCAGACATATTTGTAGCTAATTTCTTTTTAAATCATATGTCTCCATTCAGTCTCACAGGAGTAAAGTATTTCATGGGTGAGGTGGGGGGGGGGGGGGGGGGGGGGGAAGGGGTTAACTTTTTTTCTAAGAAGACTTGTTTACATTGTTATTGTTTTCTTCTACTAGTTTCACACCATGAGCAAGCTTATTTCAAGAAGTTTGAATTCAATTGAATGGCCAGGGCTGATATTTATATGAAATGTAATATGGTATGCTTTTACACCTGATACAGATTCTATAAATAATTGTGGCACCAAGGGAAAATGCTTCTGATTGTTACGAGTTATATTTACTATTATTTACATAGCAATAATCCTAATATTAGATATTTGTTTGATATAGTATTCCAGGTTAAATTTCCAGTTTATTACTTTGGAAGAGTCATCAGAGAAGATTGCTGCCAAAGAAAGCCTTTATAAGCTTATTGATGATATTGGGTTTTCATCAGATGAAGCTGCATTTGCGTACACTGATGTCTTTCCTCGTTGGGATACAAATAAGGTATAATAAACATTTACCATTACTCCAAATCATTTCTTTACAGTAGCTATCTTTGTATACATTTCTTTAGTTTTTTACACATTGAGTTACAAACATTGACTTAGGTCTGTGGTGTACACAGGAGAAAAACATGGTAAAGTTGACTTATTCTTTAAAATGTCAAAATATTTTCTCATCCATATGCCCATCATTTGAAACAGTTGTCTTTTCTACTCATCAAGTGGTTGTAATGATGAAATAATTGTTTAATTTTGTTTTCATGTTTTGATATAACAGGTAATTAAGGAGGAATTATACCGTAATTTAGGTCTAGCTATGGCTGCTGTCTTCTTGGTGACTTTGATATTAATTGCCAATCTGTGGACTGCACTACTGGTATTCCTATGTGTCATTGTTTCATTGGTAAGTAAGAATCATAGTGATTGGTTGGAGTTCAAAGGTCATTAGTCAGAGTAGAAATACTGCCAATACCTTCTACAATGGAATTCAAATGACCAGGAATAGACAAAACTGTCTCAATTGATAACACCCCTATAGACAAAACTGTCTCAATTGATAACACCCCCAATCGACAAAACTGTCTCAATTGATAACACCCCTAATCGACAAAACTGTCTCAATTGATAAGACCCCTATATACAAAACAATTACACTCTTTGGAAAGTTCAATTCAATTAAACTTAGGCCAATAATGTTGTATCAGATTACAGGAAAGTAAGTATAATAAATATTATAATAAAATCTCTCCTGTATTTAATTCATTTAACTATTAATTTTTAGCACAACTGAACTGATAAGGTTCAGAAGTGCTCTAGGCATGTTGCACCCTGTGTGTGTGCGTGTGTGTGTGTGTGTGTGTGTGTGGACAACTTTAATAAACTCAAAAACCACCAGACTGATTGCCTTGGTATTTGGTGGGGATATTACTTGTGGTGTCTAGTTGGGAAATTGTTCAAAGCAAAATGATCACATTACAGTTGTGTGATTTGGATTTAAAAAATGGTATTTTTGGTCAAAAAACTTTAACTCAAAAACCTACTTGTCAGATTAATATACAAAATGAATTAGCAAATTAGGTCTAAACATGTATCTTTTTGGTCAAAATGGGAATGCATCTGCGGGTGTATAAATGAAGAATTTATTAAGCGCGTAATGATCTCATCAGCGATATGCAAATTAGGTGTAAAAACGTGAGTTTTGATCAAAAAATTATATCTCAAAAAGTACTTGGTCTATGGGGCTGACATTTGGAGACATGTTTCTTGACATGTTCTCCTGCAGATGTTGTTAAAAAACATTTGACACAATTGGCCCTAGCAACCATGACCACACTCTTACCAACAAGCAAATGTCAGTATAGTTTGCTAAAATAACATCATCTGCTAGGCAAGACATTAAACATTCCAAAAATAAATGCAAATGAACATAGCAACAAGACTACACCCATAGCAACAGCCAAATAATGAATTATTCTGTGAAGATATTCACAGACATTCATTAGGCAAGAGAATAAACATTTAAAAAATGTGTGCAAATATGCCTAGCAACAAGACCACGCCCATAGCACCAGTCAAACGATGGTGTATTATACCACAAAGGTAAAAGGGATTAATAGGCAAGTAACTAAACATTCAAAAATTGTATGCAAATATGCCTGGCAAAAAGACCACACCCATAGCAACAGCCAAATGATGATGTATATTGCAAAGGTAACAATAGGAATTAATCGACAATTGAATAAACATTCAAAAAAATGTGTGCAAATATACCATGCCACAAGGCCAAGCCAATAGCAAGAGCCAAACAATGGTGTGTATCACAAAGATATTAACAGCTGTGATTCATAGACAAGTGAATAAACATTCAAAAAATGTAAAAAAAAAATAGGTCTAGCAACAAGACCAAGACCATGCCCATATCAACATCAAAATGATGGTGAATATGGTAAAGATAACAACAGGGCTGGATAGACAACTGGATTTCAGCAAATGAACACCTATACCTAGCACGGATAATAGCATGTGGATAAACTTACAGTTGTCCTACAGTGCCATTGGTGCTATTTTCTGAAGGTAAATATATATGTGTTCAGCACAATATATTCAAATCTAAAAATGTGATTGAATTTTGATTGGTAGGTGGATGTAATGGGAATGATGTATTTCTGGGGATTAACTATAGACATAGTGACAGCCCTTAATCTAATCCTGGCTGTTGGACTAACAGTGGATTATTCAGCTCATATTGGATACACTTTTATGACAATAGTTGGTGACAGAAACCGTAAGTCTTTGAATTAAATTTGCTCAAATTTGTACCGTGGTATATTGTAATGAATGTGTGTACGTATGTATGACTGTGTATGAAGTACGCTGTATACATGTATGTATGTATGTATGTATGTATGTATGTACATGTATGTATGTATGTGTGTATGGAAGCTGAGGGCACTGCATAGTTGCTGGCAGCTAAAATTTTTCAGCTCTCTGCATTATTTCTGAAGTATGTATGTATGTATGTATGTATGTATGCATGTATGTATGTATGTATGTATGTGTGTGTGTGTGTGTGTATGTATGTATGTATGTATGTATGTGTGTGTGTATGTATGTATGTATGTATGTATGTATGTATGTATGTATGTGTGTATGTATGTGTGCATGTATGTATGTATGTATGTTATGCATAATTATTTTCATTTGAATCATTTATTAGATGATTTCTTGTACATTCAGCCATAATATAATTTGATGTAATTGTTCTCACATTACAGGTCGTGCTAAATATACACTAGGTGAGATAGGACCTGCAGTGTTCAATGGTGGAGTTAGTACATTCTTAGCCTTTGTACTTCTTATAGCATCCAACTCTTATATATTTAAAACTTTCTTCAAGGTGAGTATAAAGTACTTTGATGATTTTATTTATTTGTTCTTTGGTTGTTAGGTACATCAAGCTATAAAATACAGCCCATTTCAAGTTACCATTCACTGGCTTTGTGTGATACTACCATACACAAACCAATAAGAAACTCTATATAGTACACTTTTAAAGTACCAAGATGAAATGAATATAGTTTCTGGCAACATTTTGTCTGAATGAAATGAACTAAAATGCCACCATACAGACATCAAATGCAGACATCAAAATATTGATCTCAGTAGTATGTTCAAATAGTTTATTTCATAATAGACAAAATGTAGCAAGAAGTTGCAGTTTTGCTATCTTATCTTTGTGTAGAATATGCAGTTTCTTATTGGTTTCTTCATGGTTGTTTCAAACAGAGCAGTTGAATGGTAACTTGAAATTGGGCTGTACACAATGCAAAATGGAATATTACTGATGTATCGTTAATGAAAACTGGGATATTATACTGATGTATTTTATTGAAAACTTTGTTGAAAAGTTGTATTCAGTTCTTGTGAGTCATTGATTTAGATGGTAATAAATTGCCTGTTATCAACAAATTACATGTGCACCAAGTTAATTATGAACTTGGCAACACTTTACATACAACTGTAAATTTCATTTTTTTCCTGACACAAATTTCTAATTTTATTAATTTCACTGGACCAGTAATATGATAACACACACTATATTTTGATTGGTAGTCAACTTGAAGTGTAAAACTGTTGTCTATCAGAGCTATTATAAAAACTTTGACCTGAAGAAAAGAATGATTCTATTTGAACCTTATAACTTCACTGATTCATTTTTTTATGTTTGTTTATTATTAGAATCGATGTGTTTTGTCCAATCAGAGAGGTGTTTTCTGATGATACTTAACCTGAATATCGTGACGTTTAACGTCCCATTCAGAAGTGATATTTCACGTTAAATGTAATCATAAATGACTGATCTGGGCATAGGTATATCATCATCATCATATTATACATATGTTGTAGGTCAATGACCTGTTCATAGATAAAGGCCAATAATTAATTGGCATGAAAATACAAGTGTGACAACAGTTGTCAGGCAGAGCTTAAAAAAAGTTACTCCTGAGCATAGAGTTGATCCTATTGGTATTTAATCCTTATGACTGATAAGATAGTTAGTAATCCAAGACTGTGGTATTGAAACATTGGGGTTTAAAGACAATATAGATGTTGAAATATGTATAGCAAAAACATGCATGACTTATTTATTACCAGTCAGAAAGATGTAATGGTGTGTTTACTTTTTATAGATATTTTTCCTTGTGGTACTATTTGGTCTTTTCCACGGCTTAATGGTTTTACCGGTACTACTAAGTTGGATTGGTCCGTCACCTTACAAATCAGCAGAAGAAAGAGGAACAAAGAAGGACAATGTCATTCAAGTTGTGGGTGCTGCGGAGACTCTGGATGGATACGACAATCCCTTCTATATCCCAAGACCAAACCATGTTATTGTTGCCAATGGTGACGACGTACTAGTCATGAACAGTGATGGAACACAGGTACAGTCTGTTGCCACAGCAACAATGGACAATGATGATGCTGGGGTTCAAAGAGAGATAAATATTGATGATGCAATTAATGATGCTATTGATGAGAAACTATATGAGACAGTTGATGAGAAAATCCCTGAAAATATTGATGATGCACAAGATATTTATCAACTAACTTGTTCTTTTCATCTCATCACTGCCACCATAAACGTTTCCTATACCTAGCATGTTTGAACACTTGCATCGAATGAATTATTATCTAACTTCCTGGAGTTTTATAAATCATTATTTCAGTTTCCATAGTAATAATTTCCTGCATTCTGTTCACAATTCAATATTTGGTACAGGCAGGCATAAACAAACAAAAAAAATAAAGTAAACAAACTTTGAATTGTTTCTTTAAATTTACAGACAGTTATACAGAGTCAACCAGCAAGTCGTACTTCATCTCCTGTGAAACAAACTCAGAAGAGGAAATCAAGTGACATCCCACCGTACGGACGACCTGAAATTCCACCTCCGGATTATGACATGCCCCCTCAAGGTCAAAGGTTAGGGAGGTCATCAGGTTCATGGTCACCAACAAAGACACACAACAGATTTCAGGCAACAGCTGACTTACCCAATGTGGAGATGTAACACGCTAGGTGTTTATTTGTGCATGAAAATATGTGCCAAAATTTGAATGCTAAAATGGCCATATGGATGTAAGCAAGTTATGATTTGATCCCCTAGTTGCATGTAAACATGGATGTATTATATAATGATTTAAACCTCTAAGTGTATTAAGCACAGACAAGACTAGTCTATCTGCTAGACCTCGGATGTTCTTCCAATGCAATACGACACATGACCGAACATCGCTATCGAGGATGGAACATCCAAAGTCTAGCAAATGTCATTAGGATATAAATAACTGCCAATCAGATAACCGCATTAGCGACAAGCACAAACAGAGGACAATAGCTAATTTTTCATGCATATTCATCTTAGGAGGGGCTTGTAAAAATAACCACCAATGTGTTAACTGAAATGTGTGAATGACAACGTGTACACACTCATCAAACTCACAATTACCATAAACCAATAAGACATAGTAATGACATAAGTGTGTTTGTCAATACCTGGATGCAGAGATTGAATATATTAAAGTATATATATACATACAATCAATCAATCTTTATTGCATAACATCATGCTTTAGCAAGCATGGTAAAGCATACAAAAATAAGTCAATAAAATACAATCATTTAGCCAACTGCTATATTTTTTACATTAACAAGAAAGTTTCCAAGAGAAAGTTTATCATCTGCAGACAAAATATGTAAAAATTTACTTTAGTTATCTAAGGAATGAAAATTGTATACTTAATGAAAAAGAAGAAAAAAGTACATACATACATTGCCCAACATGGCCTATGGCCCATACATGGCCCAACCCACCGCTTAATGTAATCTCAATGGAATGTCCGGTCTGAAAATGACATTTGCTAGACTGTTCGGGCAAGCCCTCAGTGCGAACTTTGTTCACTTATAGTATCGAAAGAAAGCCCGAACGTCTAGCAGCAAGACTAAGACAAGACTTGTCTGTGGTGTAAGCAAGTTTGATTTGACCCTCTACGTGTAAGCAAGTTATGATTTGACCCCCTAGGTGTTAGGAAGTTATGATTTGACCCCCTAGGTGTTAGCAAATTTTCATATCAGGGAGAAAAAGTAGAAATTGTAAACAAAAAGAAGGTTATACATCAGTAAAATTGGTAATACTGCGGAAACCTTTTTCTATCAATCTTCAAATTCATTTATCAGCTTCAAAAAAAACAACTTACATTTTGAAGAGCTGATGTGTTCCAGAACAGAAATTGTGGTTTCTACATTCATACAATAGTAAAGAGTTCTATGAATGGAAGGGAGCTTGTAGTAAGATGAAATGATTAAAGAGTTTCCTCTCTGATGACAAGTAGTCTTTCCTGCCATGCCGTATGTACTGTAAAGTGCACCCTCTTGGGCAGGTTTAGTAAAAAAAAATACTATATTAATGATATTGTACTTGTATCTTAATTGAATGCTATCGAAACTCATTGTAAAGTTATATTTTGAGTCATGAGTAATGATATCCAAGCATTGCGGGACATTCTTAAAGTTATTTGCATTAATATTGTGTAAATAATACATATGGAAAACATACTGATACATGAAATGTAATGCAAGCATAAAATTTACATGTTATGGCATATGTTTGAAAACAAGCACATACTTTTGATAACATGTTACAGTGGCATATTTTAAAATATGGAAAGTATTTATCATCTTTCAAAAAAAGTTCTCTGTTTGAAGAGTATTTTAAAAGAGAGATTTCTACAAAATTTGATGTAAGCAAAATACTTTAAAGTGAAGTTTCATTACAAGAGAAATAACCAAGAACAGTTTTAGTGTTTTGATATGTGCACCTTTAAGAGAATAAAAGTTATTTAAAAGTGGAAAAAGAATTGACTACATGAGAAATCTATATTGTTCACCTACACCTGTATTTCTTGTCCAAAAGTGTTTTCCTCATAATCTCTATTACCACTTTGTGTTACTTTGTTCCTCACCATCTCTATGACTACTTTGTGTTACTGTGTTCCTCATCATCTCTATGACTACTTTGTGATACTGTGTTCCTCAACATCTCTGTGACTACTTTGTGTTACTGTGTTCCTCATCATATCTATCACTACTTTGTGTTACTGTGTTCCTCATCATCTCTGTGACTACTTTGTGTTACTGTGTTCCTCATCTCTATGACTACTTTGTGTTACTGTGTTCCTCATCATCTCTATGACTACTTTGTGTCACTGTGTTTCTCATCATCTCTATGACTACTTTGTGTCACTGTGTTTCTCATCATCTCTGTGACTACTTTGTGTTACTGTGTTCCTCATCTCTATGACTACTTTGTGTTACTGTGTTCCTCATCATCTCTATTACTACTTTGTATTACTGTGTTCCTCATCATCTCTATGACTACTTTGTGTTACTGTGTTCCTCATCATTCCTATGACTACTTTGTGTTACTGTGTTCCTCACCATCTCTATCACTACTCTGTGTTACTGTGTTCCTCATCATCTCTATGACTACTTTGTGTTACTGTGTTCCTCATCATCTCTATGACTACTTTGTGTTACTGTGTTCCTCATCATCTCTATGACTACTTTGTGTTACTGTGTTCCTCATCATCTCTATGACTACTTTGTGTTACTGTGTTCCTCATCATCTCTATGACTACTTTGTGTTACTGTGTTCCTCATCATCTCTATGACTACTTTGTGTTACTGTGTTCCTCATCATCTCTATGACTATGTTGTGTTACTGTGTTCCTCATCATCTCTATGACTACTTTGTGTTACTGTGTTCCTCATCATTTCTATGACTACTTTGTGTTACTGTTTTCCTCATCATCTCTATGACTACTTTGTGTTACTGTGTTTCTCATCATCTCTATGACTACTTTGTGTTACTGTGTTCCTCATCATCTCTATGACTACTTTGTGTTACTGTGTTCCTCATCATCTCTATGACTACTTTGTGTTACTGTGGTTCAGTAGTGCTATTGGCATGGCAAAGTGTCTGTCTGTCTGTCAGTCTCTGTGTGTGTGTGTGTGTGTGTGTGTGTGTGTGTAAACAACTTAAATTCAAAAACTGCTGGACCGATTGCTTTGATATTTCGTGGTCATGTTACTTCTGGTGTCTAGTTGGGAAATTGTTCAAATGAAAAATGATTGCATCAGAGATGTGTGTTTTGGGTCAAAAAATGTGATTTTTGGTCACAAAACTTAAACTCCAAAAGTACTGGGCAGATTGGCATGAAATTGATGGCGACATTCTTAGATGTGAGTAAATTAATATTTGTTCATGACATGATGGTTCCCTTGGTAATATGCAAATTAGGACTAAAAATGTGTCTTTTTGGTCAGAAACCTATAATTCCAAAACTACTCAGCAGATTGGGCTTTTAAGAGGGATGCATCTGTGGATGTATAGATGAACCATATAATGATCTCATCAGTAATATGCAAATTAGGTGTACAAATGTGAAGTTTGGTCAAAAATTCAAAAAGTACTTGGTCAATGAGACTGAAACTTGGTGAGATGTTTCTAGACGTGTTACTCTGCAGATTTTCTTCAAAATGTTTTGACACAATTGGCCCTAGCAACCATGACCACACCCTTAGCAACAACTGAATGGCAGTATATTTTGCTCAAAGAACAACATCATCTGGTAGGCCAGTGAGTAAACATTCAAAAAATGAATGCAACTATCCCTAGCAACATGACCACGCCCATAACAACAGCCAAATGGTCGAGTATTTCACAAAGATAACATGGATTAATAGACAATTGAACAAACATTCAAAAATGTATGAAAATTTGCCTAGCAACAAGACCACGCCCATAGCAACAACCAAATAATCACATATTTCACAAAGATAACAACAGGAATTGAAAGACAAATGAATAAACATTCAATAAATGTATGCAATTGTGTTCCCATGCCCATAGCAACAGCCAAATAATCATCTATATTGCAAGATAATATTAGGAATTCATACTCAAGTGAACAAAAACATTCAAAACCTTCAAAAATGTATGCAAATATATCTAGCAACATGAGCACACCCATAGCAACAGCCAAATGACCGCAAGTGGCTAAAGTCCTTGGGCAAGATTTGAACCACGACTGTGTAGGTTGTGTATGTGTCAAGTGTATGTTTCAGGTTTCTATTTCTATGTTTCAGCCTCATGTTTCTGTTGTAGTAATCACAAGGAGCTCAAGCTCAGTTAGTTTTGTTTACAAATATAAACAAACAAGTAAATAAACAAACAAACAAACAAACAAACAAACAAACAAAACACAAACAAGTAAAAACAAACATACAAACAAACAAACGAGTAAACAAACAAATAAACAAAACAAGTAAACAAACAAATAAACCGACAAATGAGTAGATACATACATGAGTAAACGACAACAAACCAACGAACAAACAAACACACCCCCCCCCCCCCGACACGGTCATATATGGAAGTAACTTGACGTAACAAACATTCTCAAGTGTATGTTTCAGGTTTCTAATACTATTATGTTAACTTGACGGTAACATTCTCAAGTGTATGTTTCAGGTTTCTAATACTATTATGCTAACTTGACGGTAACATTCTCAAGTGTATGTTTCAGGTTTCTAATACTATTATGCTAACTTGACGGTAACATTCTCAAGTGTATGTTTCAGGTTTCTAATACTATTATGCTAACTTGACGGTAACATTCTCAAGTGTATGTTTCAGGTTTCTAATACTATTATGTTAACTTGACGGTAACATTCTCAAGTGTATGTTTCAGGTTTCTAATACTATTATGCTAACTTGACGGTAACATTCTCAAGTGTATGTTTCTATAGTGGTCTGAGGTTTCAGGTTTCTATTGTGGTAACTTGAGGTAACATTCTCAAGTTACGTCAAGTTATTCACCACCTACAAAATAATTGTAATACATTGAATATAATAAAATAGACATCTCCATAAATCTGTCTAATTTCCATACATTTTTTTTCTTTTTCTTTTCACTGAATAGCTTTTGTAGTTCATTAGTTTTATTATGTTATGTAATGCTTCTTTTACATAGTTTATTAGGTTTGTTATTATTTTCCTTTTATGTTACATGTACCATTAACAACTCCCCGGGGTTTTGTTAAGTGTACTCAAATAAACGATATATATTAAACTCAAGTGTATGTTTCAGGTTTCTATTGTGCTAACGTGACCTAATGTATCATCAAGTGTATGTTTCAGGTTTCTAAAACTAACGTAACCTAATATATCATCAAGTGTATGTTTCAGGTTTCTAATACTAACGTGACCTAAAATATCATCAAGTGTATGTTTCAGGTTTCTATTGTGGTAATAAAAAAAGGTATTAAAGCCGATCGTGAGTTTATTATTTATTTCAACGATCGATACAAAAAGACAAGACGAGTGTAAACATATCAAAGACAGACTTTGCAATCATGATCATGCATAGATCTGGTGAGGTCTACAGAAATAATATTAAGTTTGAAAGTAAATTATTCAGTCTAGTGAAAAGAAACAGTAGCCATGTACAAAAGATGACCATGCCAAATTTTCATTACTTGACTTGTTTTAAGTACCACTGAATCGATGTTCAGTAGTGCTATTGTGCATTGTTGCAAACCACGGCCTCTTTACGGCACCGTCCAAAACGCGCCGTCAGAAATAACAACTCTGGTTTGCGAGAATGGAATTGTGCAGTGTCTGTCCGTCTGTCTGTCTGTCTGTCTGTCTGTGTGTGTGTGTGTGTGTGTGTGTGTGTGTGTGTGTGTGTGTGTGTGTGTGTGTGTGTGTGTGTGGTAATGCCCTACTCTATGGCTTACCCAACGATCATATCAAACCACTCCAACATGTTCAAAACGCTGCAGCAAAAATCATCATGCGAGCCAGGGAATATGATCATGTAACACCACTCCTAAAGGAACTACACTGGCTACCAGTTCAGGACAGAATAAAGTTCAAACTTTTGCTCATGACATACAAGTCCCTCAATGGACTCGCTCCAAGATACTTATCAGACCTTCTTCACTGGAAAACAACTACGAGAACACTGCGATCAACAAATAAACATCTCCTATATGTACCTAAGTGCAAGCTGGAATCTTATGGAGGAAGATCGTTTTCTTCTGCTGCGCCTCGTGTGTGGAATGAACTACCAATTGAAATTCGCGAACAAGTTACAATTAGCACATTTAAAAAACACTTAAAGACTTACCTGTTTTCTAAAACATTTTGACTGTACAGCGCCTTTGAACTCTTGTCATAGTGGAATTGGCGCTATATAAATTGCATCGATTGATTGATTGATTGATTGATTGATTGATTGATTGATTGATTGATTGATTGTGTATGTGTGGATGGATGGATGGATGGATGGATGGATGGATGGATGGATGACAAATTAAAAAAAAACTGCTGGGTCGATTGTTTAGATTTTTGGTGGGATGCTACTTATTGGGTATAATTGGAGATTGTCAAAGCAAAATGAGCCGATTAGTGGTATGCAAATTAGGTTAAATGTGATTTTTAGATAAAAAACTTGAACTCATAAATTACCAGGCAGATTGGTTTGAAATGTGGTATGCCACTAGTAACGTCTTGATATCGATTTGTTTGAGTCAAAGTGACCAGCTGGAAAGTGATATGCAAATTAGATGGAAAATTGTGATTTTCAATTTTAAAAAACACTGAAATTTAGTTAGGATATCACTAGTAAATTGTCTTGTTTATTGTCCTGTTTATAAAATGAGTACTGTTTTCATGATCTTGTAAACACAACGGACAGGTACATGTATCATCTACATACTTGCACAGACGGAGTAAGTCGTCCGGTGTTGAGCGAAACGCGTTCACCGTCTGCAAGCAGGACTAGTACTTCTACTGTCAACTCTGCTGTCAACCTGGTACTCCTGGTAAAACTTAAAAGTTGTAATGTTGCTGCTAGACCGCCCGGGCCGCTCACTGTGAAGGCAACCAAAGGTCGCTATGCCCAAGGGCGCTAGTGCTATAGTGGTGTGAAAATCATTGGAGGGTGAATATGTGTTATCTTACTGTCTAGCTTCGGGTCATTTGAAATATATCAACTAATAAACGTTAAGTTATCATTATTTACTAGTAATATATCCGACATCGCCTTTCATCGAAAATCTGTATTTTACTTCCTCAAAAGTGCATATTCTAATTTTCGATGTGTTTGATTTGCATGCTCCACTTTCTATGACTACAATGAGTGGTTCGAGGCACAGGTGCGTGTAATATTTCCTAGATTGTTGTTTTCCAGGTCTACAGACTAAATATAAAAAAGCTCTTTTTTCTGTACAGGTAGGAATATATAGTCAAAATGTTGTTATATTTAGTCTGTGGACCAGGAAAACAACAATCTGAAATATTACACACCCCCATATGGTTCGAGGCTGATGAAACTTGAAAGGCAATGATAATTTACGCTGTAAATATTCATGACAATGCTTTGTTCGGTTTCACGCGGCACGTCACATACATTGTGTTCATTTACTTACGAGTCTGGCGACAGCGATGAGCGAACAACCCGGGCTATCGCCTAGTGTGCTAAAACTATCGTGTTTAACAGGATTGCCGACTTCGACTTCGACTATTAGTACCAGTGAGACCAAGAATCAAGGCAGGTCATGTGTAGCCCGTCTCCGCAAATAATTCTGTATGGCAAATGTAATCGCATTTCGTTGGCAATAACTGAACGTCGTTGGTGTAAACAAAGAGGTCTATTGCCCTCCTGTCGTACTTATACACCTCCTTGGTATAAAACACGTGGATCGGATATGGATATAATATCAACCGTGATTTATTTACAAACTACATGTTCACTCCATGAATGACACCCATGTAGTTTCACATTCTATTGTTTGAACTTAAACTTATCGAGCTTGATTCTATTTGCTTTTTAATCATGGATACATCGTCGGAAAAGGAAAGCCTCAGGCTGAACCAGAAGCCGGGTTGTTTGAATTCGTGTAGTAATGCAATCGTATCGGTTTTAGAAGGGGCGTTTTACAGGTGAGTGGTGAGAAATGGGGGTAACATTAACGTTACCCATCTTAAAACATTTTTTTAAACAATCGGCATAATACAATATTTAACTTGTTAAATAAGTGTTTGACAACACAGGAAGGTACACACCTAGCAATTACATAACCTCTGTTTACAGACCATACCAGTCACACACTTATTGCCTATCACCTCATTCTTTCACAAGAATTCGCTACCATCATAGCTGTAGTACACTTCTCCACATTCCCACCAGTGACCACCACCCCTTTCAACCTCCTCTTGGCAACTGACCTGGTCTATGGCACTTTGGGGGACCGTACTTCGTACTTCTGCCCCCATTCGCCTCCAACTGGCATCACTCGGCCTCCAACAGGCCCCCAACTTGCCTCAGCTGGCACCACAATTCATACTCACCCATCTTGCCATCGACCAGATCAGTAGTGCCCTCTGCCCAAAGTGGTTTTGGTTTATGATAGATTTATTTGACATGTAGTTACCTTTGCCTTTGTTATGCGTGTCTTGTATTATTGCTTTAGTATTATTTTATTTCCATTAAACATTTGTTTTCTAACTTATCCGGATGTGTGTGTCAAACAACTTGTTATTATTGAAATTGTAAAGCGAGCTGGATATGCGCTCCGATAACTCCGACACATTCATTTGTCAGAGTTATCGGAGCGCATAAATACAGAGCTATTAACAATATCTGAGTGCCCAATTTTGGTTTGCTTCCAGACTTGGTAGACTTGTTGGAAGATATCCATGGAGTACAATTCTACTATCCTTAGCAGTTGCCGGCTGCTTTGGGATTGGAATGCTGAGTTTTACGGAAGAGAATAGAAGAGAAAAGCTATGGATACCCATAGGAGCCAAGTCACTTGAGCATCTCAGTTGGATTGAGGAGAACTTTTCCAGTGATTTTAGAATAGCAGCATTGATTGTCGAAGATGGTAATGTTCTAACGCCAAGTGTACTGCAAGGGGTAAGTTCTAACGCCAAGTGTACTGCCACGGGTAAGTTCTAATGCCTATAGTGTACTGCGAGGGGTATATGTTCTAACGCCAAGTGTACTGCAAGGGGTAAGTTCTAACGCCAAGTGTACTGCAAGGGGTAAGTTCTAACGCCAAGTGTACTGCAAGGGGTAAGTTCTAAGGTACTGCAAGGGGTAAGTTCTAATGCCTAGTGTACTGCAAGGGGTAAGTTCTAATGCCTAGTGTACTGCAAGGGGTAAGTTCTAACGCCAAATATATACTGCATGGTATAAGTTTGTTATCGACGGCATGATTACACTGCCATTGAAAAATAAATAAAAGCATGATCAACATTAAAGCATGGCGATGCATTTTGACATCAACCTTTTTGTTGACCCAAGATTCATTTTGAACAAAGTGACATATAACATATAAAAGGTGTAAGATTCGGGCAAAAACCGGACGTCCAGTTATTGCCTGGTGGAGAAGTGTCCAGAAAATGTCTGGTAATTACCTAAGTTACACGGGCAAAACCGGATGTCAGACTTTTCTCCGGGACACATTGGTCAGCTTTTGAGTCCAAGAAGTGTCTTGTTTTGGGCTAAAAAGTATTGTGCTTCCAGTGTAATATCCAAATTCAGCATTGATAAACAATTCTGTCAGATGCAGGTCAGTTTCTCCAGCCTTGAGGGGGGGGGGGGGGCATGGATTCTTAAATCTGGCCGACAAAAAGTCACTGACCCCCCCCCCCCCCATATGTAAAACCAAAAACAGGCTGACCCCCCCATCACTAAATTCTAAAACATGATAACCCCCCCTCCCCCCCCCCCCCATACATAATATTTCAATGACAGGTATTTTTGATCGTGACTCAGTGTGGACTGCTTGACTGTCTTGCATCTACTTAAAAATATCCAGGGTTAGCACTATCATAGATATAATTATTGACCACACTGGGTAAATATATTCCAAAAGGAGCTTAATAGCATCTTGACAGTAAAAGGTAGGGGGAAAGCTTGAGAAGGGAATATGTACATCTCTTATGTGGGTCCTAGGGGTCTCCCCCTAGATGCCCTGGAGTGTTTTAAATCTGAATAGTTAATTTTGAGAGTATTCAGACCCTTTCAGAAAATAATTTCCAGCACCAACATGTAAAAAGCAACTACATGTACATAGGGTTGAAATATTTTTAAATATAGTTTGATAGCAATAGAGGTAATATTTCCAAGCTTTACAAAGCTAACATAAATGTAAGTTTTAATTGAGTTTCCCTTGTCACATAAAAAATGGCCCCGTAACATTGGTATAGGGGCATTAATATTGCATGTATAGTAAAGTCACCGGTATGTTAGAGAACTTTAGGTGGTCATACCTAGTGTATAATAGAAACTGGAATCTGATGAGATGTGGTGATTTGTAGTGTCAGTAACATGTAGTGTCCAAAATAGAAAGTGTTATTAATCCCTTTTGACAAGTTCATACTGACGAGTAGAACAATTTAGATTAACTTCTTTTATAAACTATCTATGAAGATTACCACTACGAAACCTTCAAGTTCACTTTTGCCCCAAAGTACAATATAAGTGAAGCATTGATTGTGAAACAGCCAAGCATTTATATGACATGTTCTGTAACTAGTGTGGTAGCTAGGTAATACATGTATATGTATATGTATAGTTATGTTTGAACTAATAAGTAATATTAAAGAATTCATGTAAGAAACAGGGAAAAGAACAAATATTTACTTGTACCATATTTCAGACAAGGCTGTATGTTATTGTAGAAAAACATTTTTTTCTTCCATCACAATCCAAAACACAATGACCCCCCACTCCACAATTTTCAAAACAGCATGACTCCCCCCTACTGCCAATTTCAAAAACGGTGACATCCCCCTGGCCGAAGAAACTAACCAGTCCCTTAACTGAAATGACCTAGTACTCACAATATCACTCTTTCTTGGGTTGGATCGACCAAAGTGGTGGAATTAAATGATTATTTATTACTCACAATATCACTCTTTCTTGGGTTGGATCGACCAAAGTGGTGGAATTAAATGATTATTTTTGCAAAAACTTAGAAGCCAAGCTTGCATGTATACACTTCAAGTTGTTTATTATGATCCAACTTCAAGGTGGGCTATTGAATTTTTTTTTACCTTGGACAGTGTGATTCTCCCGCCTCTACCATCAAGATGAAAATGTAAACATGTATCATGAAGGTCAATTAAAAAATAAAGAGGTAAAATAACAATGAATGATTACCTGACATCTACATCAAACTTTAATAAGATTGATAGCGACTGAACGAAAACTGAATGTTAAAATTTTGACAAATAAAGTTAATAATGACCGAGCAAAAAACGAATATGAGTATTTCTCAAAGTGTCAGCTACCAGATACATCCCGTACTTTAAAATTGTTTAGGAATTTAAGACAATTACAAACCGGATACATTACCGGACAGTGAAAATTGTGACCATAGTCGCTGACCCATAGTCAACTTTACTAAATATATCACCATGCTAAATGCTGTATATTGGCTACAAACAAAGTGTCTCATTATATGGAAATGTATGCTTCATGCTTGATTAAAGCCCGTTTTAAAATCAGGCACAGTCTCATGATGAAATGACTTAAATGGTCATATATAGGTATACACTTACACAGCTAAATTGTTTTCAGTGTGTACTAGTTTATTTCACTGAATCAACAATGTTGTGAACCCTAGACATAAGACTCAACTGCCACTAACACTGGCATATTCCACTTTAGTAGGTTTAAGATTAAGGTCAAGGTCAAAATATGTTTTGATTGTTTCTCAACAATGAATAAGGTTTACACTTGAATCCTTACATTTTCTTAAAGGACTATCCACATATTCTATTCTGCCGATGTGTTTGTTTATGTGAGTGTCTGAAAGTAAAAGTGAGAATGTGATTTTAAAGTAGTCAAAGTAAAGCTTGTCTCCCTAAACCAATAAAAGAACACTTTAAAAAAAGAAAACACAACACCAGCTTCCCAATTCAATATTTTATTACATGACACCTTATAAGGAATAGATATTTTTTAAAGGAAAAAAAAGTGAAATTAGACAATACAAAAATATTAAATACTTGTAAACAAATAAGGCCTACATGTATTTCAAGTCCCTGTGCTTTAGTTGTCTATTGTAGTAGAACAAAAAGGTGATAGGCAGATTGCTGGACATAGTTTCCGTTGATAGTGTATGAAATGATCTTCTCAGAACACTAAAGAACATGACAATCAAGTTACATCTAGTCTAGCGGGATCCTCTTTTGAACCGACATCAGGAGTTTAACAAAGTCAGAAGACATATTGTCACACCAAAATCGTGTATATTCTCACTTTTACTTTCACACACTGTGCATAATTTTTAACAAACACATTGGCAGAATAGAACAGGGGTAGTCCTTTATGAAAATGTAATGGTTAGTAGTGTCATGGCAGTATCACCCACTTCCATGATAGGGTAAACCCTATTCATTGTTTGTATTCATTGTAAGTGATTTGCAATAAATATAAGTTTAGTTTTGCATGATTCATTTTATCTATGTATTTAAAATATCATTGATAGTTCACCAAGCACAATTAATTTTTTCAAGCAGCCCCCCCCCCCCCCCTTCACAGTTTATTTTAGGCACCCCCTCTTTTGTGCTGGAATATTTCAAGTATTCCACTCAATTCTCCCCCGAGACGTGTAGTGAATGCAGCCCATTAAGTTATTTTAGAGCAGAGATGTCGTGTTTTTCATGTCGAATAAAGTAATTGTTATTATTAATAACTAGATAAGAAATGAGAAAAATCCAGATCTTTTTATTCACAATTTTTTCTTTGTACGACCACAGGAAATTTCATTGGCAGAATAAAGTTTGCAAGTCAGTGTGAGTCAGATATCAGTATTAGCCTTTTGCCAAGATCTGTACAATTTAGTGGGTGCACGGTTTATTATATTCTATAGCTGAAAGGCATGAAATACTTAGATGTTCATATTATCAATTAGTATGCATATGCACCTAAGAAATAAAAACCCCTAAACTTTAACTCATATTTGGGTACAACAATCTCAGGTTAAACTCATTTAAAATCAAGGAAACCACAGCCACAGTACAAATATTTCAAATACAAGTTAATATGGCTGCCTATAAAAGATTGGTTATATTCTTGAAAACAAGATGATGAATCCCAAAAGGTCATTCAAAGAACTATGGTACATATTTCATATGGTAACATTGAGAGAGATCTAAACAATTTGATTTTCAGTCAAATTTGTTGCTAAGGTCAAGGCACATAGATTCCAACTTGAAGAATCAGATCAAAATGTCTGCCAATTACATGTATTAAAAACACATTCATTTCACTAAATTTGCCTCTCTCTCTCTCTCTCTCTCTCTCTCTCTCTCTCTCTCTCTCTCTCTCTCTCTCTCTCTCTCTCTCTCTCTCTCTCTCTCTCTCTCTCTCTCTCTCTCTCTCTCTCTCTCTCTGTCTCTCTCTCTCTCTGTCTCTGTCTCTCTCTCTCTCTGTCTCTCTCTCTGTCTCTCTCTCTCTCTCTCTCTCTCTCTCTCTCTCTCTCTCTCTCTCTCTCTCTCTCTCTCTAGATGTTGACTGTTGATCAAGCCATAAAATCAATCAGTGTGACAGGAGGTGATTGGGGAACCCTTTGTTACAAGTAAGTACATTATCATATTAAGTATGTGTCATTATTTTTTTACTGTGATATGTTTAATTTGGCACTCATAGATTTTAGTGAATATATAGACCTTTTTGACCTGATGTTGGTTTTACCTTATTTTGGCATATCAGATGTTTTAACTTAAGTTTTGTAATTTACATATAGCAACATGGCAATTGTGTTATGGTTCTCACCTCATTAAATAAGTCTGCATTTATTACATGTGCTACCGAAAAGTTTTAATTAGGCAGCATGCTATAATGTTTTACAGCTTATAAACATATGTGACAACATTACCCTAGAGACAGAAGATACCCCATACACAGCAGTCCATTCACATTTCATGGTTCGCTAGCCACAGCAGCACTGCCAATGTCATATATTCAAAAGTATTTGGATGACAATTGATGTAATACATACGTCCCAAGATTATAACCTCCATTCACAGATCAAGGTCCATTCAAATTGCATGGTTTGTTAGCCACAACAGCACAGCCAATGTCTTTTATATTCAAAATTAATTGAAGAATGGCCAATGTAATGACGTACCATCCCAAGATACCTCCATATGGATCAAGGTCCATTCAAATTGCTTGGTTCACTATAATCATGATAGCACGGCATTGTCTTTTATATTCAAAAGTAACTGGATGACAGTTGATGCAATTTGTCACAATATGAAAAGCCAATGATTATGAACTACAAAATAAGCCCCACCACACTCTTCCCCCTCTCAACACTCTTGGTACGGTTTTCAATTCTCACCATGTTTCTGATTCAGAAATAACCCAGTGCACTCATTTGAAAAGCAAAATTATAGAAAGTAATAGTAGAAGGGAGGTTGCCCTTAGCTCTGCATACTTCTATTTTGAACTTTATTGTTAGTTTGAATGTATGTTTATTCATGCATTACTTCAGCAGCTGTAATACAGACTGTTTCAGTGTTTATATTAATATTGAATTGGTATGGGACAAACACTTATAAAATTATCACATTTTTGTAAGTTAACAGTCATAATCTATAAATCAGTGTCTTTCTCTTTGTTATGGAAACCAAAATACCATTTGGTCAATAAATTGTTTGATGGTCTGAGGTTTTACAAAACACCTTCCATGCTGTGTTTCTGCTAAGGTTTGAGAACCTGGTAACAATAGAGGGAAATCTGGTAAAATGGACAACAGTAAATTTGCTGACTCAGACTTTGCTGACACACCTTAAGTGAGAATCAAAGATCATGTGACACAATTAATTTTAGGATTATAGTGAAAATAGTCTCCTCTTTGGGTAGGACTAAGTGAGATTTGAACCACTTACTTACTTTGTTTCTTTGTTTATGTCAATGAGACCATTATCAACAGTTTGTTTGTTTGTTTGTTTGTTTGTTTACAGAATCGCTGGTCAATGTTGGGCTAGCAGTTTATTAGAACTGTGGTCATTCAATGAGACCATTATCAACAGTCTAACAGAGAGTGACATATTGGATATGGTGAACCAGGAAAATATTATAAGGTAAGGAGAGAGATTTCACACGTACTAGCTATCACCCTATCTTGGGGCTGTTATCTCTGGTAGGATGGACTTGCACTATAATGGCACAATTAAGTCGTAGGTGTCAGGTTGGCTTTAGAACTTAATCGTTTAATTCTGTGATTCTGTAATTGTGTGAAAACCCTCTTCACTTCTACTTGCAGTTAGTGTCTATGGCAACTGAGTTATTTCTCATGGTTGGTTAATAAGTGAGATGTGTTTTTAATACAATATTTTTATGTATCATTTTTGGAATTAATGTTCACAATGGCAAGGTCATAGCAATCAGTAGATGCACGTTATGTTCATAATACCTGCCACTATTGCTTGGTTCTGTAAATTTATGAAGGTTTGGGGAAATTAATTATTTCTAAGTGTATATAGTTTCTAAAATTTAGGACAGAATACTTCCAGCTAGGCAGTCCACCATTTCATGAAAAATACCTAACCGAACAAGTCTATACCTTCACCTAAACTACCTCTGCCTAACTAAGCTGTGAACTTTGAATTCATTCCCATTGAGTGTCCTGATTGGCCAAATAACTGACATGGGAAGGTTTTTGGCCAATGGCAGGCATCCACATATGTACAGTCAGAATATCACTTAATTGATTGGCTTCTTGGAGCATCAGACTAGCCGCCATGCCTGCCTCTAACAGCTAGCAGAGACAATAGCTTGTTGATCTGTTTGGCTTTTATGAGCAACAATTACCAGTACAATGAAAAGTTGAACTGCAGCAACTGACCAGCCTGACGCACTATTCTGAGAAAAACTCATTAGGTAGTATTTCCTCTTGAACTGCTAACAGTTAACATAACCAATGGTGGCATGCATGTTCTCAGGATATGACTTGTCATACAAAAAGCAAGATGGCTGCCGTGTCTGCGTAAAGTCATTTCATCAGCGAATGCAATTTTGAGTTTATCATAACAAAGTCATTTTTCAACCCATTTAACCAAGAAAGTTCACTTACATTATTGTTTACTTTCAAACTTTGAAAGTACAAAACCATAAAGGCAGACATGTATACTGATTACTGGTAAGATTATTGACAGCGTGTCCTCACGAAACTGTAATGGTATGTTCTAATTGGCCGACTCATCCTCAACAATAAATACCCAAATTATTCAAGTGTCTACTCCCATATTATCAGATGTGAGCTATCTTTTGAAACCTTGACCTTTAACCTTGACCTTCAGGGTCAAATATCAAAATCAAGCTAATTTCTGCCTATCGCAGACATAGACACGACGACAGTTGGCATGGTGATATCACACTAAACTCTTGATTCTTTTTCATTGCAGTCCTGTATATTATACACCCATAGACATCGACAGTTGGCTTGGCGATATCACATATAACAGTACTGGTAGCATTATTTCAGCTCAAGCTACTGGCATGAATTACTTCCTAGAAGACAACAGGGTATACAATCCAGAAACTGCCAATGATGTAAGATATACAATTTCAAAATATTTTTTAAATTCATATTTTGTTTGTTTCACATATTCAGTCATTCACTTCTAAATCTACAATTATTAAAGTTCCCTCTGAGATTTTTGTACTTTTCAGTGAAAAATCCAACAAATCTGCAATTACTTATCCAAGTTTAAATCCTATCTGGTACAGATTATAAACTATTGCTAATTAACATAAAACTCAAATAATAACGGTTTGTTTTTTTGTATTCTAGAGAACTTTTTGACTAAAAAAAGCATGGTTTAAAGTGTTGCCAACGGTTGTCCTGTTTACATGTTTATTGTTTATTTTCCTTTTCAGGATGACTTGGTGGCTAATGCCTGGGAGGAAGAATGTGTGAATTTGGCTTTAGCAGGACATGAAGACATTTCATCAGTATATGTATTCACCGTTTTTAGGTCAGTCATGTCATGGAGACAAAAATCCTCAAAGAACTACTTTTTATGAAATTATTACAGTCAGATGTTTTCTTCTTTTAAATTTTCATACAGAAGAAAGATACTTTTTAAATATGGAAAGTTATAACAATTATTTCTTTAAATTATTGTACTATAAACACTACATAACAAATTTGTTTTAATAATTTGTGACATCTTTTTTTTTAAAGTTATGGTGAAGAAACTCTTAAAAGTGCTCAGGGTGATGTCACTTTCTTATCTGCTGGATATACATTAATTATTGTTTATATTGCTATAATGCTAGGCAAGTTCACCATGATAGAACACAAGGTAAGTGTTAGATTCACTTTGTAGAATTTCACATGTAAGTGCATGAAGTCTACATGCTTATATCCATTTACTTTTGAATCTGAAGATCTCTTCCAACGTCTAGGGAAATCCATTTCTTTACAACAACATTCTTGTGTTGAATTTTTAAATTACTACCAAGAGATGTATTTGAATCCATTTCATGCAATGAGTGTGCTAAATATAAACCAATGATGTTGTCATGGCCACACAAACTGGAAGATATATAGGTTGGACTTAATTAAAAATGAGTCAATTACAAATGCCTGTTAATGTCTGATGGATTACTACTGACATTATGTGTTAAACTTCTTTGCATGATGTCTAGCTAGATTTCCATCTAAACAAATCAAGTTTCCCCAGTTGTTGGAAATGATGGCTGTGGAATGAAGATTTAGTTGATAATTTATGAATTTACAGTGATACTTATCAGTCATAAAAATAATGATCAGTTTCTACAGTATCAAATGACTGTAATTTAGACATTAAAGGAGTACAAGATTTGTCAAATTATCAAATTTATTCTGTGTGTATTTTCTCTCCATTCCACAGTTTTACATTGCAGTGGGAGGTATAATTGTCATTGGTTTATCTATACTTGTAGCCATAGGTTTCTCCTCAGCCTGTGGTTTTTCTTATGGTCCTGTCCATACCGTCTTACCATTTCTACTGCTTGGTAAGTTTTCATCTTTTTTATCTTCTATGTGCTGTAAGAAAATATTTTCACTCAGTAAGTTATAGTTTTGAAGATATTATGAATCCCAGTGTCAACTTTCAAATTCCATGGAGATTAAAGACAGCTAGACTATGTATTGACAACTATATAATGTACTGCTTTGGGGCTTATGAATCAACAACAAAACAAAGACATATCACTTCTCATCCCAGTCTTGTGGCCATCATATATATACTCTATCACACTCTTTTAGTGCCCTCACTTGAGAAGGACCAGAACTTTTGCTTTAGCAATTTCTGCATGCAACCATTGCGAAGGGGAAGCTTGGGTGTCTCAGGGAGGGCCACCACCCCCCCCCCCCCCACAATGCACATTGCCCACCCCCACTTTGAGACAAAGTTAATGAAACAGTGTAAGGTCACTAACATGGCGATCAGTAATGGTACTATCTTAACATTCAAGTAATGAATTATGTAGGATAAGTCTTTTGTTCAGGACCAGGTTTTTCTATAGCTGTGCCAATTGAAGACAAATATTTTATTTCACAGTTTAATCCAAATTTAATATGAGCACAGCACTATAGCTCTAATAACATAACTGTATGGTTGCCACAGTACTGTGATACATGTGTACAAGAACATCAACAACACAGTTATTGCCTTTATCGATTTAGAATAAAATATTAA
The DNA here is from genome assembly GCF_964340395.1 of Glandiceps talaboti. Classification (NCBI taxonomy): domain Eukaryota; kingdom Metazoa; phylum Hemichordata; class Enteropneusta; family Spengelidae; genus Glandiceps; species Glandiceps talaboti. Next base: position 28,232,436 of record NC_135554.1, on the reverse strand, counting down.
AGGGGAACATGATGATCACTGCAGGAACAATAAAGGTATTTTCATAAACTATTGGGTTCTGGAGTCATTTCATAATTTCACAATTTCACGTCACACATGTACATAATTTTAATTTGGTTGTCAAGAAACACCAAATTAACATTCTTTTTCACTGCTATTATTTCCTTGAGATAAAGCCAGATAGTCTGGAGTCAAATAAAGAAATAACTCTTGGAAATCATGAATATGTGCACTGTCATGAATATTCAGTTTGCATGTAATATGAATATTCATGTTCGGTAAGACCCATGATGCAAAAGAGCAGTCGAGGTGAAAAAGAGTTTCAATTTGGTGTTTTTGATTATGTTATGTAAAATCATGAAATGACTCTCCAGAACCCAAAGTTTTAAGAAAATACCTTATCCTGGACTGGCGTTGCCCTTTGCATGTGTTTAATTATGTACACAAGCTTATAAATATTTCTTTCATTTGAACAATAGTATTGATAGATCTGTAAGAGTGGTATTTCCTTATGATTTGAAAGAAATGATCATTTAATATTGAAATCAAATAATTTTATATTGTGTTCTATGAAGAGGAAAAGTCATCTTAGACTAATTTTCAAATTATATTGTCTTAATATATACTGGTATATATATAGGTATTGGTGTTGATGACATGTTTGTTACTGTACAAGCATGGAATAACCTATCATATTGTCTCATATATATGTAGGTATTGGTGTGGATGACATGTTTGTTATTGTACAAGCATGGAATAACCTATCACCACAGAAAAGGAAAGCTGAGCTGCATGAGAGAGTAGGGGAGGCACTTAGACATGCAGTGAGTATTGATCAACTGGCTTTCTGTGCCAATGTACACTCTAAACCAATTTGACGTACCACTGATGAGTCGCATATAATGTCTTGTTACCCACCAAACTTTAAAGTTCCCTATCTCTTTCTTTGTGATGCACTCACATGAAACCTAGTGTTTATCATTTAGTGAAATTGTGAAATAAATTACTTGAGACATGCAGCATATTCTGCACATCAGTATGTGTGACAGTATATACATTTAATACATGTAGATGGATGCATAGATTGAATCACATAAACTACCAGTGACTTACTTCAGGCTTTATCTGGAAGGATAAATTTGACCAGTGTTAAACAGTAAATATAATAGCTGGTAGAGAGGGCAAATTGAGTCAATATATGCAAGTTGATCAAATCATAAATATGCCATTAAGTTAAGTCATAAAATATGCAATTTGAGTAATCAAATTTATGCAAGTTGGGTCAATAAATATGCAATTTGAGTAATCAAATTTATGCAAGTTGGGTCAATAAATATGCAAGTCATTAATGAATAAATATGCAAGTTAAACTCACCTTTGCTGCAGTGGTAATTCTTGCCATCAGGGCTCGTTATTTTGCTTAAGATTGAAATTCTGGAAAACTGCTTTGATTAAATTATTCTTTTGCTTAATTTAAAAAATTCCAACATTTTTACTTTTCTGTCTCTTTTTCACAGGGTGTATCAATAACAGTAACCTCCATCACAGATTTTGTGGCCTTTGGTATTGGTGCTACAACCATCCTACCTGCCCTCCGTTCATTCTGTGTTTACTGTGCCATTGGTATCTTTTTCCTCTTCTTCTTCTGTGTCACGTTCTTCACCGCATGTCTGACAATTGACCAGAAGCGCATTGACAACAAGAGAAATGCATGCTGCTGCTGTTATCAACATGGACCTGATTATCAACAGTGCTGCAATAGAACAGATATAATGCAGGAATTCTTTAGACATGTTTACAGCAACTTTTTAATGAAACTACCAGTGAAGGTATTTAACTTAATGGTTTTTATACAAAAAAACAACTTTTACAAGGCTGAGATTCAAGTTTGCAATTAACTTTTGACCCAAATTATAATTTGACAGTATGTAAACATAACTATTGATAAGACTGTAAACCTCTGCAGAACTTTAAAAATAGTGGGACCAAAAACAAAAGAATGATCCTATGTAATCATTTTGGCTGTACTACTGATTATAAGATTAAGTTGACATAAATGCAAGAATTTGGGATGGAGTCCCTGACTTTCAACCATAAATCTATATAATACTTATAACATATTGCATTTCACATCTGCAAATAAAACACCAATATTGTTTGCATTCTTTCCTCAGATTATAGTTGTTATTGCATCACTGGCTCTGCTTGGAGTCAATATATGGGGTTTAATAAACCTGAAACAAGAAGTTCAGTTTGAATGGTTTCTACCAGACGATTCCTATGTCATAGAATTCCTAGATGCTAGTGAACAGGTACTGTGCAAGTAAACAAAAACTAGCTTGAAGAAACTTGTATACTCCTGTAGCAAAGACCTAAGATCTGCACTTGGAGGGTTGCCGAACAAAAGCTGAGTATGAAAGTACCTCTGATGCAGTTGACAACGCTTTTGGTGCTATGGGACCTATTGTCACTTTTAAATTAGCATAAATGCCCAATTGTCTAGCAGCTAGATGATTACAACAGTGAATGCAATCTACTGTATAATAGAGACACATGTATTGAAGGTAGAGAGTTAAAGTATAGCGTTGGGGTGTGTGTGTGTGTGTGTGTGTATATACATAATGAAAATGCGATATTTCTTTTTCTTTTTAAAAAGGCAAACAAAATAGAACTTTTCAGAGAAACTCATGGATCAAATTCCACATACAAATAAAGAAAATTATAGCATTCATGATTTTATGATTTGTAATTTTCTTTGTATTCTAAAAAGTTCAAATGAACACTTGAAATGGGGATGTTATTCTTTGATAAATATCAGATGGTCCATAACTAGATGTGTGTTTTGTTTACAGTATTTCCCATCAGAAGGTTTCACAGGAGATGTTTATCTTCGAGATGTTGACTATTACACAGAGTATGACAAGATAGATGATTTATATGATGAACTAGAAAACAATGACTATGTACTGACTGTTGATAGTTGGTTTGAAGATTTCAGGGTATGGATGAAGAACAACAAGGATAGTGATCCTAATATGGGACCTGGTAAGTATTAGGATATTAATTATAAGAACTAGGTTGAATTTTAAATAGTAATTAACACATACCAGCAAGTGAAATTTTGACTTGTTGTTAAGTTTATTACTCCATCCACTCATTTGTCCAATCCTTCACATGTTTATTCATTATTCATCGTGACCATTCATCACCGATAGAAAAGTTTTCATTTTCATGGTGCATTTCCAAACTGTATAGAATACAGACATGGCATTTGTAGGAGCCTGAGTGTCCCCACAGCTCATTTGTAATTATATATTCAAATTTGTGCAAGCTTATGTCACTCAGCCTTTCACTATAGTGATGTTTTAATCTGTCATGTGATTTGATTCTGACCAATGAAAGCTTGTTTAAGAATGTTGAGGTGTAATAATATACACTGATTGCCTGGTAGTATTAGTAGTCATCTATTACCACAGCTTGGGCTGTTATGAAGCAACTATTTCACGAGTCTGAAAGCCAAGGGAAATAGTTGCCACAATGTTAACTGCACTATAAGTGCATGAATAAGACAATAAGAGTTTTGTAACACATTCTTTGCAAGTCCCATGCTACATGAATAGTGCCCTTGTGAAAACCGAACGCAAATAGTGCTGTTATATGCAAATTGAGGTCACTACATAGTTCATAGTCCATTGCAATTACCACATATCCGATCTAAGACAATCACTGAAGGCTATATGAACACAATGTGTTTTATAAAAACTAAATATACACCAGTGTTCTGTCTTCTGTGAAGTTCAATGTCCATATTCAGAAATGAAGAATATGTGGTGGCCTTATGGCTGATGTTGTCTCATCGGTTAGCTCTGAAAAATATTGTAGGTTCTTCCTTGGAGTCATGAATATTCATGATGTTCTCCTACATATACATGTTTGGTGACTCCCAATGTGCATTCAATGCCCATTGCAAGGACTGACTGAAAGAGAAAAATGAACGAGAAACAGATCAAATAGTAGGTTTTTATTGGCAACCATATGTAATATGTGATGTAAATATTAAAATCATGAAATGACTTAATCAGAATTCATACCTTGCAAAAATGCCTTTATTTCCTGAAGCTTTTAACATGAACTGCTACTTGGAAATGAACTGTTGAAACATTCGATGTTACTTTGTTCAAGAAAACTCCAATCTATTCTAAAATTGTAAAAATTAGACATAAATCAGGGGTTCTCATACAAACTTTTGAAATAGATGTCAAAATTTATCAAAATTCGGTCATTTTAGTCTGCAATATGGCCATTGATTACTGATTTTACTCTATGGAAAAATAAAAGTTTGTCAATTTCCTCAGAAACAAGATGGTGGATCCCAAAATTTCTTCTTTTATGTATTTGAAAAGGACCAGAAGCAATCTGCAAAGTATGCAAAGTTTAGAGACATTTCAAGAACTTTGCTTTTCAGTGAAGTTGGTCCCAAGAGGCTGAGAGGTGATTGACTTTAAAGGGTTGTCCCAATTATTCTACCTTAAATTGGAGAGGTCATTGACTTTAGAAGGTGTCAAATGGGGTTCTGTGTACAAACACTGATAGGTGTTTTATTCTTACAGATAATATACCAACTACAGAGATTGTCTTTTATACTTGGGCTGTAGAGTTTTTATCAATGACAAATGAAGGTAGAAGACATTCAGATGATGTCAAAATGTCAGGGGGAAATATCACTGTAAGTAAAATATTGTCATTTGTTTTTTTGCTGAAGTCAGCAGATTGTTGTGTTAATGTTTGATGTATTATGCTAGATTTTGATAGTACTATGTTATGTTTAGTTTTGCTTGTTATTGAGTTATGATTATACAAATATGATATTCTACCTCTCCAGTCAGAATTTAGTACAAAAACTACTTGAATCTACTACTAGTTTTGCATGACGAGTGAACTTTTTCAAGAAGTTTGAATTAAATTGAATGTCCAGGGCTGATATTTATATGAAATGTAATGGTATGCTTTTACACCTGATACAGATTCTATAAATAATTGTGGCACCAAGGGAAAATGCTTCTGATAGTTACGAATTATATTTACTATTATTTACATAGCAATAATCCTAATATCAGAGATTTGTTTGATATTAGTATTCCAGGTTAAATTTCCAGTTTATTACTTTGGAAGAGTCATCAGAGAAGATTGCTGCCAAAGAAAGCCTTTATAAGCTTATTGATGATATTGGGTTTTCATCAGATGAAGCTGCATTTGCGTACAATGAATTCTTTCCTAATTGGGATGCAAATAAGGTAAAATATATTTACCAGCTACTCGAAATCATTTCCTTGCAGTAGCAAGTTTAATTTTTGCATACATTTCTTTCCTTTTTTTTTTTTTTTTTTACACATTATTGAGTTACAAACATTGACTTGGGTCTGTGGTGTACACAGTAGAAAAACATGGTAAAGTTGACTTATTCATTAAAATGCCAAAATAATTTTTCATCCATATGCCCATCATTTGAAACAGTTGTCTTTTCTACTCATCAAGTGGTTGTAATGATGAAATAATTGTTTAATTTTGTTTTCATGTTTTGATATAACAGGTAATTAAGGAGGAATTATACCGTAATTTAGGTCTAGCTATGGCTGCTGTCTTCTTGGTGACTTTGATATTAATTGCAAATCTGTGGACTGCACTACTGGTATTCCTATGTGTCATTGTTTCATTGGTAAGTAAGATTTTATACTGATTGGTTGGAGTTCAGCGGTCATTAGTCAGAGGATGAGGATGAGTAGATGAAGAAAATATTAGGCATGTAATGATCTTATCAGCAACATGCAAATTAGGTGTAAAAATGAGAATTTTGGTCAGAAAATCTCAAAAAGTACTTAGTTGATGGGGGCTGACATTTGTTGACATCTAGACATGCTATCCTGCAGATGTTGTTTAAAAAAATATTGACACAATTGGCCCTAGCAGCCGTGACCATACTCGTACCAACAAGCAAATGCCAGTATAGTTTGCTAAAATAACATCATCTGGTAGGCAAGTCATTAAACATTCCAACAATAAATGCAAATGTACCTAGCAACAAGACCACACCCATAGCAATAGCCAAACAATGGTGTAGATCACAAAGATAACAACAAGGATTCATAGACAAGTGAACAAACATTCTAAAAATGTATGCAATAGTGCCTAGCAACAAGACCAAGCTTAATTAGACCATGCCCATAGCAACATCAAAATGATGGTGAATATGGTAAAGATAACATAGGGCTGGATAGGCAACTGGATAATCATTAAGCAAATGAACACCTATACCTAGCATGGATAATAGCATGTGGATAAAAGCTTAACAGTTGTCCTACAGTGCCATTAGTGCCATTTTCTGAAGGTGAAAATGAAATGTTTTGAAAGATATGTGTTCAGCACAATAAATTAAAATCTAAAATTGTGATTGAATTTTGATTGGTAGGTGGATGTTATGGGAATGATGTATTTCTGGGGATTAACTATAGATACAGTGACAACCATTAATCTAATCCTGGCTGTTGGATTAACAGTGGATTATTCAGCTCATATTGGGCACACTTTTATGACAACAGTTGGTGACAGAAACCGTAAGTCTTCCTTGTGCAATTTGTTATTTTAAGCCAAGTACTGTGACAGGAATGTTAATGACATCAACAACTTATTAAGGAAGTTTGAATTAAATTTGCTCATTAGTACTGTGGTATATTGTAATGTATGTGTGTGATGTATGAGTGTGTGTGTGTGTGTGTGTGTGTGTGTGTGTGTGTGTGTGTGTGTGTGTACATTTGTATACAGTACTATATGTATGTATATATGTATGTATGCATGCATGCATGCATGATGTATGTGTGTGTGTGTGTGTGTGTGTGTGTATGTATGTGTGTGTGTATGTATGTATGTATGTATGTATGTATGTATGTATGTATGTATGTATGTATGTATTGCATAATGATTTTCATTTGAATCATTTATTAGATGATTTCTTGTACATTTAGCCATAATATCATTTGATGTAATTGTTCTCACATTACAGGTCGTGCTAAATATACACTAGGTGAGATAGGACCTGCAGTGTTCAATGGTGGAGTTAGTACATTCTTAGCCTTTGTACTTCTTATAGCATCCAACTCTTATATATTTAAAACTTTCTTCAAGGTGAGTATAAAGTACTTTGATGATTTTATTTATTTGTTCTTTGGTTGTTAGGTACATCAAGCTATAAAATACAGCCCATTTCAAGTTACCATTCACTGGCTTTGTGTGATACTACCATACACAAACCAATAAGAAACTCTATATAGTACACTTTTAAAGTACCAAGATGAAATGCATATAGTTTCTGGCAACATTTTGTCTGAATGAAATGAACTAAAATACCACCATACAGACATCAAATGCAGACATCAAAATATTGATCTCAGTAGTATGTTCAAATAGTTTATTTCATAATAGACAAAATGTAGCAAGAAGTTGCAGTTTTGCTATCTTATCTTTGTGTAGAATATGCAGTTTCTTATTGGTTTCTTCATGATTTCGTCAAACAGAGCAGTTGAGAGTGATAACTTGAAATTAGGCTGTACGCAATAATTCAAACTGGGATATTACTGACGTATCATTAATGAAAATTTGGTTGAAAAGTTGTATTCAGTTCTCAGTGAGTCATTGATTTAGATAATAAATTGCCTGTTATCAACAAATTAAATGTACATCAGGTTAATTATGAACTTGGCAACACTTTTGCATACAACTGCGAATTTCATTTTTATCCTGACATTAATATCTAATTTATGTATAGTAAAAACATACATGAATTATTTATTACCAGTCAGAAAGTAATTAAGTTAATAGATGTAAAAAACCAGAGGAAAAAAATGATGCAAATATATATCCTGAATTAAACTTGGATGTAATTGTGTTTACTTTTATAGATATTTTTCCTTGTGGTACTATTTGGTCTTTTCCACGGCTTAATGGTTTTACCGGTACTACTAAGTTGGATTGGTCCGTCACCTTACAAGTCAGCAGAAGAAAGAGGAACAAAGAGGGACAATGTCATTCAAGTTGTGGGTGCTGCGGAGATTGTGGATGGATATGACAATCCCTTCTATATCCCAAGACCAAACCATGTTATTGTTGCCAATGGTGACGCCGTACTAGTCATGAACAGTGATGGAACACAGGTACAGTCTGTTGCCACAGCAACAATGGACAGTGATGATGCTGAGGTTCACAGAGAGATAAATATTGATGATGCAATTAATGATGCTATTCACGAGAAACTTTTATGAGACTGTTGATGAGAAAATCCCTGAAAATATTGATGACGCACAAGATGACAGTGATGATGAAATATTTATCTATAGTAACTTAATTGTTCTTTTCATCTCATCACTGCCATCATAAATGTTTGCTTGCATCAAATGCAGCCTCAGTGTTTCACTGTCTGTGTTACCAAAGTACTCTGTCATGCCTGCAATTGTCCTCAGGGTAACCTAGCATGTTTGAACCTTAGCATCAAATGAATTATTGTCTAACATACACTCAACAATGCAACAAAATTAAAAATTAACATCAAATCGACACCACATTTTACAGCCCCAGTTGCAGCTAATTTCATGCTGTGTATGGTTACTGCAGTGCTTGTATGCACAGTGCATACATGCACCAACCTGTTATGTGCTGTGTGTATGCAGTTACTGCAGAGCTTGTATGCACAGTGCATTATGCACTAACCTGTTATGTGCTGTGTGTATGCGGTTACTGCAGTGCTTGTATACACAGTGCATACATTCACTAACCTGTTGTGTGCTGTGTGTATGTGGTTACTGCAGTGCTTGTATGCACAGTGCAATACACCAACCTGTTGTGTGCTGTGTGTATGTGGTAACTGCAGTGCTTGTATGCACAGTGCATTATGCACTAACCTGTTATGTGCTGTGTGTATGTGGTAACTGCAGTGCTTGTATGCACAGTGCATTATGCACTAACCTGTTGTGTGCTGTGTATATGTGGTTACTGCAGTGCTTGTATGCACAGTGCATTATGCACTAACCTGTTATGTGCTGTGTGTATGCGGTTACTGCAGTGCTTGTATGCACCAACCTGTTGTGTGCTGTTTGTATGTGGGAACTGCAGTGCTTGTATATGCACAGTGCATACACCAACCTGTTATGTGCAGACTAGTGCATGTGTATGGTTATATGCAGTACATACACCAACTTGCAACATGCTGTAAGTGTGCATGGTTATTTATACCATGCTTATATGTGCAGTGCATGTGTGCACAGTGTAAACACCTGTAATATGCTGTGGGTGTGCATGGTTATTGCAGTGCTTGTATGCACAGTGTAAACACCTGTAATATGCTGTGGGTGTGCATGGTTACTGCAGTGCTATATGCACAGTGCATAGGGTAGACCAACCTGTTTTGTGATGTATCAACTTGTATGAAGGCAGTGCTCATTTCCTATAGAATATTGCTCCACAATAGCCAAAAAAGTTCAAAATGATTTTTCAAACTCCCATGACAAGCATATATTCATAGACATGGTTTATCATTATTATACGAGCAACTCCAACTATTGATTTTTCCCAAATATTCCTGGAGTTTTATAAATCCTTATTTCTGTTTCTATAGTAACAATTTTCATCATTCTATTCACAATTTAATATTTGGTACAGGCAGGTAAACAAACAAACAAACAAACAAACAAACAAAATAAATAAATAAATAAAGTAAACAAACTTTGAATTGTTTCTTTAAATTTACAGACAGTTATACAGAGTCAACCAGCAAGTCGTACTTCATCTCCTGTGAAACAAACTCAGAAAAGGAAATCAAGTGACATCCCACTGTACGGACGACCTGAAATTCCACCTCCAGATTATGACATGCCCCCTCAAGGTCAAAGGTCAGGGAGGTCATCAGGTTCATGGTCACCAACAAAGACACACAACAGATTTCAGGCAACAGCTGACTTACCCAATGTGGAGATGTACATTGTAACACACTAGGTGTTTATTTGTGCATGAATTTATGTGCCAAAATTTGAATGTTAACGTCACCATATGGATGAAGAAAAGAGCTAAAAAATGTGTAGAGTAGTATGTACAATAACAAACATTTTACACATATATCAGTATATCACTATTTATTGAGTTGCAAACAAGGACATAATATGTTATTTCACATTGATTGTTCAAGTACAAGAAGCCAATGATAAAATTGGAGTGCACTCCTTAGTTGATGATATTGATGGCGTGTTTATTGACTCTGCTCCAAAGGAGAAATTTTGATTTGTAGTGATCGAGAATCCATGCCATGGACATTATTCTCTTTATAATTCTCAGGGTATTCAAATTTTATAAACAGGAGTTATCATCAATGTTCATATTATATTATAATTCTCAGGGTATTCAAATTTTATAAACAGGAGTTATCATCAATGTTCATATTATATAATTCTCAGGGTATTCAAATTTTATAAACAGGAGTTATCATCAATGTTCATATTATATTATAATTCTCAGGGTATTCAAATTTTATAAACAGGAGTTATCATCAATGTTCATATTATATAATTCTCAGGGTATTCAAATTTTATAAACAGGAGTTATCATCAATGTTCATATTATATTATAATTCTCAGGGTATTCAAATTTTATAAACAGGAGTTATCATCAATGTTCATATTATATTATAATTCTCAGGGTATTCAAATTTTATAAACAGGAGTTATCATCAATGTTCATATTATAGGCCTCAGATTGAGTGATGGTACTCTGTGTTACAGTGAAATAGAACTTAAAGAAGTACCATATCTACAACATTGTCAAAGCAAAATATGTTGTTTGGCAATTATTCTAGTCTATCTGCTAGACCTCGGATGTTCTTCCGATACAATTTACTACACACGACCGAACATTGCTATCGAGGATGGAACATCCAAGGTCTAGCAAATGTCATCTTACAGTTCAGGGATATAAATAACTGCCAATCATAGAACCGCATTAGCGACAAGCACAAACAGAGGACAATAGCTAATTTTTTCATGCATATTCAGCTTAAGGGGGCCGGGCTTGTAAAAATAACCACCAATGCCTTAACTGAAATGTGTGAATGATGTCAACACACTCATCAAACTCGCAATTACCATAAACTGATAACACATAATAGTTAGTAATTTGTTATCATCATGTGATATTGGACATTAGTATTATAGAGCATTACATTATAGAGGTCATGGGTTATTGAATATATTAACATTTTTATATGCATACATGGTCCAACCCACGGCCATATGTCATCTCAATGGAATGTGAAGTCTGAAAATGACATTTGCGAGACAAGTATTTGTCTTACTTCTTGAAAAAGCCCAAAGACATGCAAAAAGTACTCAAAGATTTAAACTGTTATCACATACATTCATTTGTCTAAATGTGATCAAATGAAATAATTAGTACCTGAGGGAAATGTGGATCGTATGTTGATTTATGAATGTTAGTAAGTATATAAAATTATGAGTGAATTTTGTATGGAACTTAGACTGTAAGATAGGTTGTGACGTTTCACCCTCACCGGCCTGTGTTAGGGGTTGTCTGATGTTTGAGGGCACCCTGTCATGGCGTACCTTACAGACTATATGGAACTATAACCATAAGAAAGGTGAAGGTCACTATGTTGTAGTACAATGCCTCGGTTTCTTCATGAAGAAGCCCAGTTGTTTTTGAGTTATCATGTATACACCAGGACAGACACAGACAGACAGACATTAACAGACAGAATCCAACCATTGTGACGGTCCCACCACATTACCTCTCGATTCTTATGAGGTAAAATTGACTCTAAATTAATTATGAGAGATGAAGTACATGTAATTTCATTTCCTATTCACCTCTAAAAATTAGTATGAATATATATTATATATGTATGTGTGTGTGTCACTGTGTGTGTATGTGTGTGTGTGTGTGTGTGTGTGTTACCATTTCTTAAAATATAGAAAAAACATTTTGTTTTGATAATTCAATAATTGCCAGTTCCCATCATGTCATTTTATGAATTAAACCCCTTGTATATAAGTTATCATGATTTTAACCTCTGGGTGTAAGCAAGTTATCCTTATTTGACACTCTAGGTGTAAGTAAGTTATGATTTGACCCCCTAGGTGTAAGCAAGTTATGATTTGACCCTCTAGGTATAAGCAAGTTATGATTTGACCCTCTAGGTGTAAGCAAGTTATGATTTGACCCCCTAGATGTTGAAAGAAAATAGAAATTGCCAAGGAATAGAAGGTTATTTTTGGTAATATTGCTGAACTTTTTTCTATCGATCTTTACATTAATGTATCAGCTTCAAAAAAAGAGCCTTACATTTTGAGGAGCTGATGTGTTCCCAGAAGAATTGTGGTTTACTACATTCATTAAATAATAAAGAATTATATGAATGGAAAGCAGCATGCAGTAAGATGATATGATCAAAGAGTTTCCTTTCTAGTGACAAGTAGGCTTTCCTGGCATGCTGTGCATATACTGTAAAGTGCACACCGGTTCAGTTTTTTATGCTTGTTTGATACGAGGCAGTGCACGCTCATTCTGTCGGGGATAACCGAATAGCCCAACCAATTTTGTCGGATATAGACGGTCAAACATGGTGGTGGGGAGCAATAAACGTAATCTAAAAGTTTATATTTCTGTTATATGTACTTAAATTAGCAAAATAACGTCCTTGCATATGACGCTAAGAATTGAAATATAATTTTAGAGTAGCTGTGCAAGTTTTATGACATCTATCGGAAGATGTCACATTTGAATAAGTGAACACTGTCAGCCGGTACTAGATAGGATTCATCAGGTGAACTATCCTGTATGCTGGTCGTGACTCCGGTGGAATTGACCGGGTCGCTCAATCAAGTCCACCCTATGTTAACGTTATTGTACACATTCCATGTATCTTAATTGAATGCTGTCGAAACTCATTGTAAAGTTATATTTTGAGTCTTGAGTAATGATATCCAAGCATTTAGGGACATTCTTAAAGTTCTTTGCATTAATATATTGTGTAAATAGTACATATGGAAAACATACTGATACATGAAATATAATGCAAGCATAAAATTTACATGTTATGGCATATGTTTGTAAATATTGTGATGAAAAAAACAGATTTTGAAAAAACAACATATTTTTGATATGTTACAGTTGCATTTTTTAAAATATGGAAATATTTATCATCTTTCAATGTTGTCTATATGAAGTGTATTTTTATGAGAGATTTGTACGAAATTTGATAAAAGCAAAATACTTTAAAGTGAAGTTTCATTACAAAAGAGAAATAACCAGGAACAACTATAGTGTTTTGATATGTGCAAATTTAAGAGAGTAAATGTTATTTAAAACGAAAAAAGAAGTGATTATATGAGAAATATATTCACCTACACCTGTATTTCTTGTCCAAAAGTATGTTACTGTTTTCCTCACCATCTCTATGACTACTTTGTGTTACTGTGTTCCTCATTATCTCTATGGCTACTTTGTGTTACTGTGTTCCTCATCATCTCTATGACTACTTTGTGTTACTGTTTTCCTCATCATCTCTATTACTACCTTGTGTTACTGTTTTCCTCATCATCTCTATGACTACTTTGTGTTACTGTGTTCCTCATCATCTCTATGACTACTTTGTGTTACTGTGTTCCTCATCATCTCTATGACTACTTTGTGTTACTGTGTTCCTCACCATCTCTATGACTACTTTGTGTTACTGTGTTCCTCATCATCTCTATGA